>NC_135803.1:40095954-40395954 GCF_964213995.1 Mustelus asterias
CTTAAGTCAGAACCCTGTCAGTAAATGTTATTGTGTGGAGCATGTGGAAAATCACCAACTTTAGAACATACAAAACCTACTCAGAACACTTGGCTTCTATTCACTGAGCACGGAGCTGTGAGAAATATTTACACTATTCTGATGAGCAATCCTTCAAAAATACATTTAAGGGGGGGAGTTTTCCTGTCCAGCCCTCCAAAGGAATCGTAGTGCGTGGGGCGGGGTGGGGGGGGGGGGGGGGGGGGGGTGGGGGGGGGGGGGGCAAACATGGAAAGGCCCGTTGACCTCAGGCGGGAATTTCCGGATTTGGGGCGAGCGTGGCCGGAAAATCCAAAGCTGTTTCTCTTGATTGACTGTGAGAAATAATTTGTTTTAACGTGACTTCACAGCCCAAGTGCCTGGTGAGAGTAGAATTATTTAAAGGCATCAAAAATGAAGACCAGCAGATGGGTTATTTAAATATTTCTGTAATATAAAGGAGTGGCTGAAAGAAAGAGAGGGATGAGTATTTATTTAATACCGAAATAATTCAAAATATTACTTTTGGTCATTTAGTACAGTAAGAAAGGAGTGTACTCTCATGGCCTGTGCAAAACTACAGAACAAAAGATAGTGGAATTTATATCAAGACAGTAAGTCTAAGATAATTTCTGTAGAACACAAAATATCCCAAAATAACATAACCTTTGGCAAAGTGAGACCAGCTAATCCTTCTCAGAACACGTACAATTGGATGAGAATTGTCGACAGCACATTATTCCTGGTTTCCATTACAGTTTTAGCTTCATGCTGCATTAATTGTCCCAGTCAGCAACAATTTGCTAGTGCTTCAGTACACAGCCTCAGTCACCGACTTGGTTGTAAATTTCAATTGATAGGAGAGAGAAAATAATTTGATTATGAGCGGAGATTTTTAAAATGCCAAAAATCAAAAATCAAATTCCCAATTGGCGAAATATATGTTTCAAAATTATATTTATTTATATAAGAAAAATATGTTCCGAGAACAAATCTAATAATATGGTGGGAATTCATTTCGTAACTTTTTTCCTTGAAAATGAAAATAAAAAATTGTCCAGAATAATACTTTGATTGATTAATCAGCATTGAGAAAAAATGTATCTGTTATGCTGCAAAAGAATGCCAGATTTATTGGGAAGAAACAGAAAGGCAGTAGGAAAGTACAGGTGAAGAATTTCTTATCCAGCCAAAGGGCTGCAGATGCTTTTACATTCTGTAATTTTCTATATTGGGGAAATGTTTGAACTTAAACGAAATACTTCAGTAATCACATTAGCATTCTGACAAGGTCATTCTACAAAACTGAGTGCCCTTATTTCACAAAATTAACCTGCTCCCTACCTTGAAATACTGGTGGGAGAAACTTTAAACATTTTTAACGCAAATCCCAGTTCCAGCACCTTTTTCACCAAAATACCTCCAAATGTTAATATCAGTCAGTTGTTAACTGAGGGCCTAATTCTCCTGAGCCCCCGCCGGCGGGTTTGATGGTGGGCAGGGTGGGAGAATATGGCGGGAGGCCCAGAAATTGGTTTCATACCGGCGTGAATTCACAGCTGGATCTTTCGCTGGTGCACTCAATGGCGGGTCAGGAAATCAGCCAAAAGCCAGCCTGAACCTCATTTGTGTCCCATTAATGGGCACTATCCTCCCCACACCAGATTCTCAGCGATTCCAGTGAGAAAACACGCCAGCATGAAACACGTTCAGAACAATGTGGCGTACAGGTGTTGGGACTCACCTAAGCAATGCCAGGGGCTGCCTCCGGAGTTCAGGATTATGGCTGCCTATCACCCTGGATTCTGGAACATCACAGCAGTGGGTCACGGGTGCATCTGCAGATGGACCTTCCAGATTAGCGGTGGGGGGAGGGGGATATGGGAATTCTCTGGCATCCCCGTAGTGTGTTTCTCACGGCAGGATTTTCTGATCTTGCCGCTGTCAGTGGGATTTCCCAATGACAGCACACACCGCAGGGAGGCCCAGAAAATCCTACTGGCATGAACAGCTGGAAAGTTCCAGCCAAGATGCCCTGAAGATAGTAACTCCAAAATTAGTTGTATTTTTTATTGTACTTCAGGGGCTCTATTTTAGCATAAAAGCATTTTCAGCAGTGGACCTTTGTGCTGGATCCTTTTCTGTTGCTTTCCACCCAATTATTGCAGGGACATAACTTCTGATTGTACTTGGCAGTTCCACCATGGTGCAGCCACTGATTCTGCAAGCAGCTATTTTAAATAAATATCAATGCAGGAATCTGATATTAACAGAATAAAATCCTGGAAGTTACACCGGCAATATATCAGAAGTAAGTTGCAACAGTATAAATGAGATATGCTTATTGCCAGTAGCAGCTGAGATTAGCAGCGGGGTTTGACTTTGGGACCTACACTCTGTAGCCTGAAGAAACCTTCATGAGAGATTGCCAGAGTTACAGAACTTTTAAAATGTTTATTGCTACTTTTGTTTGTATGAAACTGGACTTGAAACTGACAGCTTTCGAGCAGGTGGGATCAATGGAAACAGTTCACATCTACTAAGGTAAGAAATTCCGAATGCCGATATGACATTCCCCATAGGCATTCCCTTGTTTACAATTATAATGGAGGCGGAGGAGCACTGCACAATGGAAGAAGGAAGAGTAATACAATGGCCGGAATTCTCCAGCCGTTCACATTGGCAGGATCCTCATAGGGGCGGCACGTTGGCACAGTGGTTAGCACTGCTGCCTCACAGTGCCAGGGACCTGGGTTCAATTCCTGGCCTTGGCCACTGTCTGTGCGGAGTCTGCATGTTCTCCCCGTGTCTGCATGGGTTTCCTACGGGTGCTCCGGTTTCCTGCCACAGTCCGAAAGACGTGCTGATTAGGTGCATTGGCCATGCTAAATTCTCCCTCAGTGTACCCGAATGGGCGCTGGAGTGTGGCGACTCGGGGATTTTCACAGTAACTTCATTGCAGTGTTAATGTAAGCCTTCTTGTGACACTAATAAATAAACGTTAAAACTTTTCTGATCCCACCAATGGCACACCCCCTTTTACGGGTTTCCCAGCGGCATTGGGTGGCTTCAATGGGAAGTCCCAGTGATAGTGGTGGGACCAGGGGATCCCACTACCAGCAAATGGCATGCCACCTCTCGCCATCGAGAAAAACGCTGGGGAGGCCAAAGAATCTCACTCAATATTCATTGTTCTTATTTCCCTTCCCCAGATCATTGTGGATACTGTGAATATGTATATATATAGTGGATCATTGAATATATTTAAGTCTGAAATCAATGGATTTCTGGTCTCACAGGGAATCAAGGGATATGGGGAGAAGTTGGGTAGGTGGAGTCAAAGCCGAAGATCAGCCATGATCACATTGAATGGAGGAACAGCTTCAGCAGGCCAAATGGTCTACTCTGGCTTCTGTTTCCTTTGTTCGTATTTGAGAAAGATGCACCCGTTCTCAATGAACTTATATGCCAATCAGATAAAATGAGGATTCCATTCAGGAACTCTGTACTTCACAGAGAGCTGATGGAGGGCAGTGCATAAAAAACTGTGGCCAAACTGAGTCGATATTCTCTGGAGTTTAGAAGAACAAGAAGTAATCTCATTTTAAAATGCAATACTATGGAAGGGCCTAAACAAGATAGACATCAAGAGGTTGTTGCCCCTGCCTAGGGAATCAAGGACATGGGGGACACAGTCGCAGGATGAGGAGTCGATGATTCTGGAGCCTGAGATGAGGAGAAATTTCCTCACTCAGAGGGAGGACTGTTCCCGTCCCGCTGGAGAAACTGAGAAGTAATGGTTCACGTATTACAAATCTCCCACATAAAACACTGTGCAGCATGGTGGCACAGTGGTTAGCACTGCTGCCATGGGAATTATAGACCATGCAAAGGTCCGTTGATCTCGGGCGGGATTTTCCGGTCTTGGGACGTGCATGGCCAGAAAATCCCACCCAGAGAACCTTTGGAATTCTCAGCGCCAACAAATGCTTCAAAGTTGAATGCATTGAAGGCTGTGATCAATAGATTTTAGCTCTCTCAGGGAATCAAAGGAAATGGAAAGTGGTGAAGTCCAGACCAAAGATCAGCCATGGTCTTATTGAATGGTGGAGCAAGCTCCAGAGGCCATGTGGTCGATTCCTATTCCTATTCTCTATGTTTAATCTGCCCCAAGAACTCAGCCTGTGGCTGTGAAAGTGATGTTACTCAATTTGAATTCTAATTGTTCATTTCAACTAACCATGCACGTTTAATATCACCTGAGGTTTCATTGGGCAGATAATCATCAAGTAACTAATAGTTTTTAAAAGTAGGCTTCAGCTTGGTTTGCTTCAAAGGTTTTTCATTTTTCATGATTCGTGTTTGGATGTGGCAATCAAGAAAAAGTTAAATTCTGCATGGCATAAACTGGAAGAAAATAACATAACTTTCAAATTGCTGGAGACATTGAGAAATAATGGTTCACATATTACAAATCTCCTACACAAAACACGGTGCAGCACGGTGGCACAGTGGTTAGCACTGCTGACAGTGCCAGCAACCCAGGTTCAATTCCGGGCTTGGGTCGCTGTCTGTGTGGAGTTTGCACATTCTCCGAGTGTCGGCGTGGGTTTCTTCCGGGTGCTCCGGTTTCCTCCCACACTCCAAAGATATGCAGGTTAGCTGGATTAACCATGCTAAATTGCTCCTTAGTGTCAGGGAGATTAGCAGGGTAAATACATGGAGTTACAGGGATAGGACTGGGTGGGATTGTTGTCGGTGCAGTCTCAATGGGCCGAATGGCCTCCTTCTGTATTGTAGGAATCCTGTGATTCTATGAATGCAGTCCATTTCACTTTCTTTGGGGTTAAAAAAGTGATGGAAAAGTTACTGTTGACAGTCCTGATCATTCTGTGGTTTACTGTAATATGTATTGATTACAGGATCGATGTTCAGTCGAAACAGTGTAAATAAATCATGCGTGTTAGTTCAGCAGATGTTTAAACAAGAATGAAGTTGAAAGGCACAGTTTTCACCAAACGATAGCAGGATGATCTATGGATGGCTAATTGAGTCTATTGTACTTTACTGCCCACTCCCACACATACACCACACAGGGGTGGAATGCAGACTGAAGTTTTACATTAACGTGCAGGCAGCACCTTATGTTTCAAATTCTTTCCATTCTCTTTCAACCAGAAGTTGATTTGTTGTCTGTTCTGTTGCTGAAGTGGCACATTCTTCTGATGGTTCTTCTGATGAACGTTTTATTTAACCTGTATTAGCTGTCCACCTACGAATACTGCTGTCACCACACAACCATCTGCTGTCTCAAGCACATGCCATTGTATTCAGCAGCGCCTTCTTACTGCCACTCATTTTAACATAAACTAAAGGTCAGAATAGAAACCAGAAAGGAAGTAAATAATAAGGGTTCGGGGATGTCGCTCCAGGCATGGTTTATTTTCTTTTTTTCTTATTTAAAAAATCTTTCCAATTCAAGATCTTAATGACAGCAATGAGTAGAGTGCCCAGCCCCATCCTGTTCTGGGCAAGGCAAAAACTGACCATCCACATCCAGGTTACAAATGCCATCAGGAGAAAAGCTGCTTTGTATCATTCTCAGTGTTTAAATCAGAAACAATGGAAATGAACTTTGGATCACAGCTATTATTAGTGGGAAACAGCCACCAGTTTGTTTTAAAATGGTAGCCATAACCTCTGAAATCATTTTCCTGTAATTAAAAATAGTTTCACACTTTTATCAGGAAGGCATGAGATGAGTTGTGCTTGCATTGAAGCACACGGATTAATTTTTGATACTTGTGTGTAAATTCAAAGCCACTCCACGCAATATTATATTAATTTCTATGTATAATAATAAATAACACCTCTAATTAAAAGCATCCTCAGTTAGAAGCATTAGTGCATTTAACAAAATACTAAATTATTTCCTATTAACTGTCAGGGTCAACTTTTACACGTTGATCCCTGACAGTATAAAGCTGAACAACAATCAGACTAGTTTCAAAATGAACACTCAAAAAGATTTAATTCAATCCATTATCTATCTTGACTCCCTCTGTCCGGACAATCTTCATTAGAATGGTACATCTCACACAACATTTCAAACAGATTTCCCTCATTACATTATCCATAACTTTAGTAATGTCTCTCTGTAAGCTCCATTTCCTATCACTGCAATGGTGAGAATTCCTTTGCAAACACATGACTATGTGACATTTGATGGTGGCAGGTGTGATCATTTGCATGTCTAACTCTGAGGTGTGATGATGGACCCTCTCTGTGAGGATCTTTTCAAAACGGATTTGTAACTGTTTTGTGCTAACAGCCCCTCATTACGAGTTTCATTCTCCAACCGCTTTCTGGCAGGGAAAAACACAGGAAACTACTCATTCAGAAATTTACAGCATGCATGTGCCCCATTAACTCCTTGAGAACTGCATTTTCTTTGAAGCTTATTTCCTGCAGAATGTTAACAGTCATCAATCAATATACACGTTCTGTAATGTCACAGTTTATTGCAAAAAAAACACTGAAACCCGTGAGATTAATGATCAGTTTTGAAAAGACAAAGCTGCGTAGGCAAAAGGGAGAGAGTGCACGTGGGTTTGACTTCAAATACAATAACGCAATGTAAATGGGTTTCAGACTGGGCTCTTTGCTACATCTGAGTAATTTAAAACATAAAACATTCAAGCTATAACTGTATTAAACAGGTAATTGCTTAAATGTGCCTGTATCATAATTGAATAATTTTAAAACCATGATTTGCTTCCTAAGCTCATGGAAACATAAATGAATACAATATTTAACGGGTGTAAAGTGGTAGGACTTTATCTGTTCCTGTTCAAGCACTGAGATTTTGGTACAGTTTTTTTTTGGTACAGTTATTTCAGATCGACACACACACCAATTTGGATGAGTCTCTTTATTTCTGCATCATCCTGTTCACATTTTTTGGCAAACGGCTTTTCTTTGACCCTGCATATCTTTAAAAATCAACCTTCTCACTATCAAAAAAATAATTTGCCAAATAAATGTGTGGTAATACCAGAACTTACAGGTTTATTTTACCAAATAATAAAATATATGTTTTTGTTTCATAGTTGATTATCAAAGTCAATTTAAATTGAAAAATGTTACCTTTTGTACCATGCACATTGGACCTTTATGGGGAGGTGATAGCATGGTGGTAATATCACTGCATGGGCTAGTAATCCAGTATCCTAGGGTAATGCTTTGGGGATATGGGTTCAAATCCCAGTAGGTGGAATTTAAACTCAATTAATAAAAATCTGCAATTAAAAGCCAGTCGAATGGTGACAATGAAGTCACTGTTGATTATTGTAAAACCCATTCATTCATGTCCTTTTGGGGAAGGAAATTGTCCATGTCTACCTGGTGTAGCCTCCCCACCGCAATATGGTTGACTCATAGAAATATAGAAACTAGAAGCATGAATAGACCATTCGGCCCTTTGAGCCTGCTCCACCATTCATTTTGATCATGGCTGATCATCAAATTCAATCTCCTGATCCCCCTTTCCCCCATATCCTTTGATCCCTTCAGCTTCAGAGCTTTTTCTCATTTCTTCTTGAAATCAGACAATGTTTTGGCCTCAACTACAGTCTCTAGTTGTGAATTCCACACATTCACCACCCTTTGGGTGAAGACATTTCTCCTCACCTCAGTTCTAAAAGTTTTACCCCTTATCCTCAAATTATGACCCCTAGTTCTGGACTCCCCCACCATTGGGAACATTCTTTCTGAATCTACCATGTCTAACCCTGTTAGAATTTTATAAGTTCCTATGAGATCCCCTCTCACTCTTCTAAACTCTAGTGAATATAATCCTAACCAACTTAGCCTCTCCTCATATGACAGACCAGCCATCCCATGAATCAGCCTGGCAAACCTTTGTTGTACTCCCTCTGTAGCAAGGACATCCTCCCTCAGATAAGGACACCAAAACTACACATAATACTCCAGGTGTGGCCTCATCAATGCCCTATACAACCGTAGCAAAACATCCCTATCTATCTACTCAAATCTACTTCAATGCAAGGAGCATCCGGAACAAGGTAGATGAACTTGGGGCGTGGATTGGTACTTGGGACTACGATGTTGTGGCCATTACGGAGATGTGGGTAGAACAAGAACAGGAATGGTTGTTGGACGGTCCGGGGTATAGATGTTTCAGTAAGTGTAGGGAAGCTGGTAAAAGAGGTGGAGGAGTAGCATTGTTAATCAAGGATAGTTTAACGGCTATGGAAAGGCACTTCGAGGGGGATCTGCACACTGAGGTAATATGGGCTGAGGTTAGAAATAGGAAAGGAGCGGTCACGTTGTTAGGAGTTTACTAAAGGCCCCCAAATAGTAATAGAGATGTGGAGGAAGAAAGTGCTAAGCAGATTATGGATATTTGTGGGGGTCACAGGGTAGTTGTCATGGGGGACTTTAACTTTCCAAATATTGATTGGAACCTTTGTAGGTCAAATAGTTCGGATGGGGCAGTTTTTGTGCAGTGTGTGCAGGAGGGTTTCCTGACACAAGATGTGGATAGGCCGACAAGAGGTGAGGCCACATTGGATTTGGTACTGGGAAATGAACCGGGCCAAGTGTTAGATTTGGTTGTGGGAGAGCACTTTGGAGATAGTGACCACAATTCGGTGTCTTTTGTTATTGCAATGGAGAGGGATAGGGCCGTACGGCAGGGCAAGATTTACAATTGGGGGAGAGGTAATTATGATGCGATTAGGCAAGAATTAGGGAGCATAAGTTGGGAACAGAAACTGTCAGGGAAAGGCACTAATGAAAAGTGGAACTTTTTCAAGGAACAAATACTGGGTGTCCTTGATAGGTATGTCCCTGTCAGGCAGGGAGGAAATGGCCGAGTGAGGGAACCATGGTTCACGAAAGAGGTGGAATGTCTTGTGAAAAGGAAGAGGGAAGCTTATGTAGGGATGAAGAAACAAGGTTCAGATGGCTCAATTGAGGGTTACAAGTTAGCAAGGAACGAGCTGAAAAAGGGGCTTAGGAGAGCTAGGAGGGGACATGAGAAGTCCTTGGCGGGTCTGATCAAGGAAAACCCCAAGGCTTTTTACTCTTATGTGAGGAATAAACGAATGACCAGGGTGAGGTTAGGGCCGGTCAAGGACAGTAGTGGGAACTTGTGTATGGAGTCAGTAGAGATAGGCGAGGTGATGAATGAATACTTTTCTTCAGTGTTCACCAAGGAGAGGGGCCATGTTTTTGAGGAAGAGAAGGTGTTACAGGCTAATAGGCTGGAGGAAATAGATGTTCGGAGGGAGGATGTCCTGGCAGTTTTGAATAAACTGAAGGTCGATAAGTCCCCTGGGCCTGATGAAATATATCCTAGGATTCTTTGGGAGGCAAGGGATGAGATTGCAGAGCCTTTGGCTTTGATCTTTGGGTCCTCACTGTCCACGGGGATGGTGCCAGAGGACTGGAGAGTGGCGAATGTTGTTCCTCTGTTTAAGAAAGGGAATAGAAATGATCCTGGTAATTATAGACCGATTAGTCTTACTTCGGTGGTTGGTAAATTGATGGAAAAAGTCCTTAGGGATGGGATTTACGACCATTTAGAAAGATGCGGATTAATCCGGGATAGTCAGCACGGATTCGTGAAGGGCAAGTCGTGCCTCACAAATTTGATTGAATTTTTTGAGGAGGTAACTAAGTGTGTTGATGAAGGTAGGGCAGTTGATGTCATATACATGGATTTTAGTAAGGCGTTTGATAAGGTCCCCCATGGTCGGCTTATGATGAAAGTGAGGAGGTGTGGGATAGAGGAAAAGTTGGCCGATTGGATAGGTAACTGGCTGTCTGATCGAAGACAGAGGGTGGTGGTGGATGGAAAATTTTCGGATTGGAGGCAGGTTGCTAGCGGAGTGCCACAGGGATCAGCGCTTGGTCCTCTGCTCTTTGTGATCTTTATTAATGACTTAGAGGAGGGGGCTGAAGGGTGGATCAGTAAATTTGCTGATGACACCAAGATTGGTGGAGTAGTGTATGAGGTGGAGGGCTGTTGTAGGCTGCAAAGAGACATAGATAGGATGCAAAGCTGGGCTGAAAAATGGCAAATGGAGTTTAACGCAGATAAATGTGAGGTGATTCATTTTGGTAGGACTAATTTAAATGTGGATTACAGGGTCAAAGGTAGGGTTCTGAAGACTGTGGAGGAACAGAGGGATCTTGGGGTCCATATCCACAGATCTCTAAAGGTTGCCACTCAAATGGATAGAGCCGTGAAGAAGGCCTATAGTGTGTTAGCTTTTATTAACAGGGGGTTGGAGTTTAAGAGCCGTGGGGTTATGCTGCAACTGTACAGGACCTTGGTGAGACCACATTTGGAACATTGTGTGCAGTTCTGGTCACCTCACTATAAGAAGGATGTGGAAGCACTGGAAAGAGTGCAGAGGAGATTTACCAGGATGCTGCCTGGTTTGGAGGGTAGGTCTTATGAGGAAAGGTTGAGGGAGCTAGGGCTGTTCTCTCTGGAGCGGAGGAGGCTGAGGGGAGACTTAATAGAGGTTTATAAAATGATGAAGGGGATAGATAGATTGAACGTTCAAAGACTATTTCCTCGGGTGGATGGAGCTATTACAAGGGGGCATAACTATAGGGTTCGTGGTGGGAGATATAGGAAGGATATCAGAGGTAGGTTCTTTACGCAGAGAGTAGTTGGGGTGTGGGATGGACTGCCTGCAGTGATAGTGGAGTCAGACACTTTAGGAACATTTAAGTGGTTATTGGATAGGCACATGGAGCACACCAGGATGATAGGGAGTGGGATATCTTGATCTTGGTTTCAGATAAAGCTCGGCACAACACCGTGGGCCGAAGGGCCTGTTCTGTGCTGTACTGTTCTATGTTCAAATCCTCTTGCTATGAAGACCAACGTACCATCCTCTCAACTTTCCTCTGAAGTGGCCTTGGAAGCCAATCACTTCGAGGGCAATTAGAGGTTGGTGACAAATGTTGGCCTTCCCAGAAAGAATGAAGGAAAATAACCTTACTACCACTGAATTCAAATATTCAATCAGTCAAGAGGACAGAACTATATGTAGTGATATCCAAATGCCTAGCAACATGTGCTGCTGGTACAAATGTGGTTTGGGATCTGGAGCCAGTTTGGTGTACAGTCATTTCAAAGTATAACAACAACTTTTGTTAACCTTTTACATAATGAAGATCTGGGCTTTTAAATGGTCTTCTGTTAAGACCATTGTTATTTGATGCAAAAAAGCATTTTCGAGTGAACTTGCTCTCTTCTTTTCTCATTACTAAAATTTGTGATTCGATATGGTGTGGTCTTCATTGTGCTTTTTTGATCATCTTCATTCTGTAGCTTTTGATATTATCAACTTACATTGGCACAGGTCAAGTGGCTGATTCCTCATTGTTGGGTCAGTTGATTTAAATCATTTTAAAACTAACATTAATCTGAATGTCCATCTATTATTTTCATACATTTGAAAAACTTAATAGTTTTTAGTTAAAGAAGTTTGTTCTATAGGAAGCAATATACAACAAGAACAAATTTTTTTAATGGATGGCGCAGTGGTCAGCATTGCTACCTAACAGCACCAGGGACCTGGGTTCGATTCCTAACCTGGGTCACTGTCTGCGCGGCGTCTGCACATTCTCCTCGTGTCTGCATGGGTTTCCTCCCATAGTCTGAAAGACATGCTGGTTAGGTGCACTGGCCATGCTAAATTCTCCCTCAGTGTACCCGAACAGGCACCAGAGTGTGGCAACGAGGAGATTTTCACAGGAATTTCAGTGCAGTGCTAATGTAAGCCTACTTGTGACACTAATAAACAAATTTAAACCAATATAATTTCTTTAGTAACTAAAAGTCACAGAAAAGGGGCAAATGAAGCAAAGAGGCAAAGGGGCAATCAAAGCAAACTTTAATCTTATAACATATGGACAAGCCGCTATTATTTCATGTCTTCTTATTTGAATTAGGACAGTTCTATCCCTTCGATGGTTCCAGTGCATCAGCATTTGATTAAAAGATTAATGACGACAAATTCCTGCCAACACTTCACTATTTAGTGTGCAAGGAACAGTTTATCACAGATTTAACATTACAATGCAATGGATCTTAAAAGAAATTCAGGAGTATTGGGGACGTTGCAGTACAGAAGTCTTTTACTTTTCACCCGTGGAATACTGCATCTTGTGTTTGGCTTGTGTTTAAAAAAAAATACAGACAAAGGGAGCAGTGTAGTTGCCTAAAGCAAAAGGCGACTTTATAGAGGAAATCAGTCTATATAGCAATATTCACTACAGTGCTTCAAACCATCCCCCACATCTAATATAGTGTTACTAGAAAATTTCACGAGTATCACAATGTGGGAAACAACTTCATACTCCAAAGACAAAAAGGCACTTGTTCGGTGATTCAAGTCTATAACCCATCACTGATTCTCAGAGAGCAACAATTTTGTTCATATTAAAAAAAAGGTTTAAAATTACATTTTTACATTTAGGATATTCCCTAGAATTTTCTCGGTCACACTTATACTAAAAGTATGGTGGCATTTACATCAGCTTCTATAGAAAAAAACAATTTCCCAAGATGCTTCACAATGTATGACGCCAAAACCACCAAAGGAGATTCTGGGCGGGATTTTATAGCCTCACTCGAGCGAGACTGGAAATTCCCACCCGAGGACAACGGGCATTTCTGTTGTCCGCCCCTCGCCCATTCCGATTCTGTGGCAGGCGGGGTGGTAGAATACCAGCATGTAGGTCAGATGACCAAAGGTCAAAGAGGCAGGCTTCAAGGAGTGTCTAAAAGGAAGAAAGCAAGGTAGAAATGTGGAGAGATGCAGGGAGAGAATTCCAGAGCTTGGAGCAGAGGTAATTGATCACCACTGGTGGAGTATTTACAATTGGGAATGCACAAGAGACCAGAATTAAAGGAAAACAAATCTCTTGGAGGGTTTTGGGGCTGGAGGAACTTATAGAGATAGGGAGGGGCAAGATCACGAATGAGGATTTTAAAGTCAAGGCATTGCTTCACTAGGAGCCAACACCGGTCAGTGAGCAAGGGGTAATAAAGGAAGGGGACTGAAGACATGCACAGCAGAGTTTTGGATGATCTCACATCTATGGAGGGTATAATGTGGGAGATGTTATATATTTAAAAGGGTTGCAGGTTGGTGTATGAGCTGATCACATGATTTGATGGTGATGTTATTAGGGTGTTGGTAGAGGCTGCTGTTTTACTTTCAGTTTTGTGTGCTGTGCAGACCAGGGAACATCTCTTCCAATAAATCTGTTTGGCGAGATCATAAGCCCACTCTCTCCGTCCGTGGGAATGGCAGGGTGGGCTCAAAACATAAAGAAAGATGTAACTCTCGCCAGTGAGATTACGTTTTACGATTTTGAACGAACCTTTCCCATGGAGTGATGGGGAACACATCGGGGAAGGGCGGGAACCTAATTTGAATGCGTCAGCATATAATTAGCGAGCACTCATATTGAGGTCACATTGAATATTCAGCTGACACTGGCAATGACCTCAATCTGTGTCATTTACAACAGCTGTACGTAACCGTGAACCTGGCACCATCACTTCTGAAGGGGATATTAGAAGTGAGTGCTCAGGCGGCCATTACTTCTTGCACAGTCCAACACTCAAGGGACATCAGGGAGAATGCTGGGGATGCACAGAAATGCTGGGGATGCACAGCTCGGGGCTGGGGATAAAGATCACCATCACCATCAGGTGAGGGTATTGTTTGGGGGTGTGGGTGGGACGCTCAGAGGCTTAGTCTTCCTTCAAATTAGGTTACCCCTTGCTCTGGCTGCCAAGCAGGCATTGCTTCCCAGTTGCTCCATGCTGGGTTACTGTTCAAACAGTAGCTGAGTGGGTGCCCTTCCTTGTTGGGAGCTGCAAACTAGGTGGGAGGCAGCCACAACAGAGGGGCTGTACTGGGTGGTGACTGTGAGCTCCTGGGGTCCTGCTTTGTGAGAGGTCAGGCTGCAAGGGCAGTGTGTGGGTATCAGTGATGGGAAGCTACCCTGCCTCATGAGGCATAAAGATCCTCTCACTTGGGGGGAGGGTGAATTCAGTGAAACCTACAACCCTCACTCTGTCAATGGTGTGAGGCCAGGGGGGATTACTAAACAGGAAGTTTGAATCCACTTCTCTGCGAACTCTGACTGTCAATTACAACAGTGCAAAGGCGTTTAGTGCTCTCATGCAAGGCTGCTTAACTGCGCAGCATTGAAGACCCCAAAGAATGAGGCCGTCCTCTGGGGAATTGCTTGAAAAGCTAATTGCAAACCTCTCAGGATTCAGCTGTGTATCATTCGGATGAATGTCATTGCCAGAGCGACTAACTAATGATTCTTTGAGGAGTCCAGCATGCCCGTTTAATATCCAGAGCTAGATCAAGTTGCACAGTCCGGAGCAAATGTTAACCCTTTGGAACACCAAGACCCAAGAAGGTAGATGCGTCTTTCAATTTAAGCCTTAGTAGTACACAGCTTGCATTGTGGAGAACCCCCAGGCAAGGAAGGATGGTGACACCATTCCCCCTGCTCAATATTATGGCTGGTAACAATTTTGAGCTGCCCTGTCAGAATGCAGGCCTTGTTGTTATGCATTCTCTCAGATGCATTATGATGCTATGCAAGGTCAGACTTATGCTCTTCGGCTGGTGGTGGTGGCGGGGTGGGGGGCACAAGAGGGGGTGGTGTGGAGGGGGGTGGAATGTGCAGTTCAAATGCCATGGGACAATAGAGGCTCAACATTATCATCCTGCTGGAGTGCAGAGGAAGCTATGTGGGGACGTGGCTGTAGTGTCAGAGGAGGCACTGTGAGGGAGAGCAGAAATTCACACAGGTTATGGGAAGAACTGCGGTGAAAGTCACAGGTGCATAGAGCAATGAGGTCAGGGCTGTGTTAGGACTCCTCAGCGCTCACTGAGGTGTTCTCACTCTTTCAGTGTATGATCCATCAGAATCCTGGAGCCTGTTGAGTTGGCCTTTCTAAAGATCAGGATTGACCAGCATCAGAGACAATGACGTGCTGCTACGTGTAGCCAGGGCAAGTGGCCTGTAGCTGCTCAGGGAACAGGACCACACGTGGAGCTGCCACGTTAGAGACAGTACCAACCAAGAATCAGCTGTCCGAGCTGCAGTGCCGGAGAAGCCTGCATCTGTCCTGGGGACAGTGGATCACCTCTGCCACATAGCGCAGGAGCTGACACCACATGGTACTGGAGGACACCCAATGCCTGTGGCTCTTAAACTTACAACCACTCTGAACTTTTATGCTCGTGGCTTGTTTCAGGCCAGCTGAGAGTCACATGTGGCATCACCCAGTCTGCCACTCACAAATGTATTATACATTGATACATTTATTTATTAGTGTCTCAAGAAGGCTTACATTAACACTGCGATGAAGTTACTGTGAAAATCCCCTAGTCGCCACACTCTGGCACCTGTTCGGGTACACTGAGGGAGAATTTAGCATGGCCAATGCACCTAACCAGCACGTCTTTTGGACTGTGGGAGGAAACTGGAGCACCAGGAGGAAAC
Source organism: Mustelus asterias (assembly GCF_964213995.1). Classification (NCBI taxonomy): domain Eukaryota; kingdom Metazoa; phylum Chordata; class Chondrichthyes; order Carcharhiniformes; family Triakidae; genus Mustelus; species Mustelus asterias. The sequence continues at coordinate 40,111,561 of NC_135803.1, forward strand.
CCACGCAGACACAGAGAGAACGTGCAGACTCCACACAGACAGTGATCCAAGAGGGAATTTGACCCGTGTTGCTGGCACTGTGAGGCAGCTGTGCTAATGACTGTGCCACCATGCCACCCATGTTATGTATTGGTGAAGTGACAAATGCTCTTTATGCCAGGGCTGAAATGTTTATTAACTTTGACTGGGAGCAGGGGAGCTAGGATGCCAGGGTCATAGGCTTTGCCTACCTTGCAGGGATGCCGCAGGTACAAGATCTGATAGACAGCATCCACATGACTCTTAAGTCACCATGGCGGCATGCGGCGCCATTCAGGAACAGCAAGCGATTCCACTCCCTCAATATCTAACAATGCGCATCACACATGTGCATGCCCATTCCCTGGGGAGTGCCCATGACTGTTACACCATGGACCTATTTTATGTTGCCCTCATCAGTGTGTGGGGCTGCAGGAGTATCAGTCACAGAAAGGGAGGGCTCAGATAGGCTGAACATCCCCCAGGTGGAAGGCCCCGGGCTGTTGCACCAGACAATCCTCATCCCTTTGAATGCCTGATGGGCCCAGTGCTCCTCCACGGGATACAGGGGCAGCTTGAGTGAGGTCCAGAAGCCCCACCGTCCTCTGGTGCAGACACTCATGGATTCCCAGCAGTGCCTGCACCATGCAGTTGAAGTCCTGCACCATGGAGCTCATCCCCTCAGACATGGGGGTCATGAGCTGAACCATGGTGCAGCCATCACCTGCCATGGAGTTCTCATCCTGCGCTACATTCTCCTCTGTGGACGCCACCCTTGCAGTGTTGGCCTCAATGCACTGGAGTGACAGCATCATCTCCTTGGACAGAAGGTGATAGGACTCCTCCTGTCAGCCCTGCAGTCCAAGAAGAGACGCTGTCATCCCTTCCTGATGCCTTTACAGTTCCATTAGCTCTGGGATGACCGGACCCAGGGCATGTCATCAGCCAGGGGCCCAGTAGAGTCCTGGCCCTCCATCATCCCTCCAATTCTATGGGACGTCTCTGCCTCCATCTGCCACAGATTTTCAGTTGTGAGTGCTTACCAGTGAGTGACCCAGAAGCCTGTCTACTTAGTGATTCCACTGAGGTGTGAGTATCTGCACTGGTGCCAGGTGTGGGTGACAGCTGTGACGCCTCTTCAGTGGCTGGGTCCAACAAGTCTCATATCTGGTGGGTCCAGGGGACGTGAGGATGTTCCAGCCTGCTTGGCTGTTTTGTAGGCAAGAGAAGGGCGATGGCATTAATGCATCACAGGGGATAAAGGAGAGAACATTGATTACTCACTTGAGACTTGGAGAATGACTGTGGGTCTTGGGGATTCTCACTTTTGTCTGCTGCCGCCCCTTCACCATCAGTGTAGGTGTTCTCTTCCTTCACCTCGGCCAGTTCGAGTGCTCTCTGCTTGAATGATGCGAAGGTTCTAAGCGCCAACATTACTCTGGCTGGGTCTGCTTTCTCACACTTGTGGTTTATTTTGTCCTTCAATGACACAGATAGGGAGAGTGTAGATGGGACTGCTGACATTTAAGATTATGATGAGTTGTGGCAAATGTGGGTCATGAATGGGAGCTGGAGTGTGAGCAGCATGGCAGCAAATAGATGGGGAACATGGTGATCTGGGGAGGGGGGAGAAGGGCCTCCTTACAGGTGTTGGCAAAGTCCAAAGTGGCTGGGTGAGAGATAAAGGTGGAGCTGCAAGGAGCTGCGAGGTTGCCCAGAAAAAAAACAGCAGGAGGCTCACTTACCCTGGCTGGGTGCAGAAGATCATTCATTATGCAGAACTGCTGCCCTGTCCTCTTTTGCAGCGAGCTTGCACTCACCAGGGCTGCCACTGCATCCCAGGCCGGCATGGCGACCTTGTGGGAGGCCTTTTTTTGGAGTGGGGGTAGAGTGCATCCTGCTTCTGCTCTACTCCATCAAGAAGTCTGGCCCAGGCTCCCTCTGAGATACATGGTGTGGGCTTCCTGGCTGCCATCCCCTGCTGTCACGGTGGAACAAATGCTGGGGAGCTGTTTATATGGATCCCCCCAGTGTTCAGCGTGATTAATTGGAACCATAGTGGGTGAATCAGAGAGAGGCCGCTGCAGGCATGGCGTGATTCTTGTGGCCATAAAAACTTTTGTAAATGAAGCTCAAGATCTGGTTAGAAATTATGTCAGAGCCATCGGTGGGAATCACTTCATTTTTCAGCAACATGTCTGTCACAGATATGCCAAGATGGGACATTCATTGAGTGATTGCTGGAGCAAGGATCGTCCATGCAAGAGTTGTGGTAAAATGGGTCGCATTGTAAAAGCCTGTTGGGCTGGACCAGCTTCCCCCAAGAAGAATATTCAAAAGAATCATCTGGTACTTTCAAGAAGAAGAACAAGTTGCATTCTGCAAAGAAATTACCACAGAAGAAAAGAATTACGACTGTGAGGAATAGAATGTCTGGAAATATGATGAAGATCTCCGACTGAACGTCTTATCCATACAGGGTGAATCGCATAGATTCTGAGTGATTCCAAAGTTAAATGGACAACTTATTAGGATGGGGGTTGATTCTGGTGCTGCTGTATCTTTAATTCTTGAGACTACACACCAACAAAAAGTTGATGTATCTTCCTTTAAAACCAGCTGCTTTAATTTTAAGGACATACATGGGTGTGATTGTGCCGTTAAAAGGTTACATCATGGTCAACTTAGAGTTGAGTGGACAAACAGTGGAGTTGCCTCTCCACCTGGTCCATGGTAATTTTCCAGCTCTATTTGGAAGATAATGGTTGGAAAAAATAAAGCTTAACTAGAGTGCCGTCAACAGATTGGTCGATGCCAAAACAGACCTACAGCACCTTCTGGATAAATATAAAGATGTATGCGAAGAGATACTTGGCTCAACGAAGGGAGTTCAGGTGAAACTCAAGATAAAGCTGAATAATCAACTAAAAAGTCTCAAAGCAAGAACAGTGCCACATGCAATTCAATGTTGAAGAAGAATTAGTACGACTTGTTAACACTGGTGTGTTAGAGCTGGTTACAATGAGTGACTGGGCTACTCCATTGAACCTGCCATGAAACCAGATGGTTCAGTTTGTATTTGTGGTTATTTTAAAATAACCATTAATCCAGTGTTGTGTGCTGTTCAATATCCGCTTCCTTTAATTGAAGTTTTGTTTGCTGGTTTATCAGGTGGGCAGAAATTCAGCAAGATTGAACTTTCACAAGTATATTTACAGATGCATGTCACCACTGAATTGCAAATTGCTTACAATTCTTACTCATAAAAGGTCTTTTTTGTTATAAAAGATTACCTTTTGCAATAACATCCACACACCACCACCCTTATTCCAAAGATCAATAGGTCAGATTTTAAGTGGTTTCTCTGGTGTACAATGTTACCTGGATATATTTTAATTATAGGGCCCAGTCAACAGAAGCACTTAAATAATTTAGAAGAAATATTGAAACATCTTCTAGCACATGGTCTGCATATCAAGAAAGAAAAGTGTGACATTTTCCAGATGTCAATCCAGTATTTGGGTCATGTTAGTGAAAGTAAAGGCCTACATAAAGCACCTAAAAAGATGGATGCTATTTTAGAAGCACCGCACCCAATGAATGTGACACAATTAAAGTCCTTTCTAGGATTAGTAAATTATTATGGAAAATTTGTTCCTAACTTTGCTACAGTATTGAAGTCATTGCATAATTTACTAAATGTGAAACAGTCATGAGACTGGACAACAGACTGTGAGAAAACATACATGAATGTCAAAGATGCTTTGCAGAAGTCTGAAGTATTGGTTCATTTTAATCCGAAGCTACCATTACTGTTTGCTTGCGACACATTACCTAATGGAGTAACTACTACTGTTGGGCAGTATAGCTGCTTGTTGATTGCAAAGATGATCACTGATCTTATCTGCGCACTCATAAGCTATAAAGTATCGTCAATCAGAGTGCCATGCTAATGCTGATGCATTATCACACTTACCGTTACCTATTGAGCAGATACTGCCAACAAGTTTTGCTAATATTCTTTATTTTTTGCTAATAGATCATTTGGCTATGACATAAAGTTCAGAGACATACCAGAAATGATCCCATGAAGTGGCAGGTGATGGATATGTTACTGAAAGGAACGCTGGATAGAATGCTTTGTCCACATCCTGATTTGAAACCATATGTGTCAAGAAAGCTTGAGTTGACCATCCAAGGTGGGTGTCTATTGTGGGGAATCCAAGTGATCATTCATCCTAGTCGGCCTGGAAGAGTTTTTGAAAACTACATGAAGGACATCCTGGTATAATCTGAATGAAGAAATTAGCACCAAGTTATTTTTGGTGGCCGGGCCTGGATGCTCTGATTGAAAAAAAAGTGGGACAGTGTCAATCCTGTGCTTAATAAGAAATACACCACAGTTGTCTCCTTTACACACTTGGGAATAGCCAAAATACCATGGCAATAACAGCATGAGAATTTTGCTGGTCCGTTTGAGGGTTACATGTTCTTAATTGATGCACACTCAAAATAAACAGAGGTTGTTATCATTACTTCTCAAGAGTTTGAAGGCTATCTCAAAGTAAATGGTATTCAACATATAAAACTGCACCTTATCATCCATCAACCAGTGGATCAGCTGAAAGATTTGTACAATCCTTGGAACTTTCCTTAAAAGCTTCAAAAGAACTAAGTTTGTTATTATGTCATGTGAATAGCTTTTTGGCATCTTATAGAAACACCACACATGTGACTACCCAAAGTTCACCTACATTTCTACTCTTAAAGAGAAAGTTGAGGACTATATTTGATTTGTTATTACCTCCAGAAACTTCAGTGATAGTAGACCGTTGGTATACTAGTCGCTACACAAGAAGTGAAGGCAAAACAACACTCATTTCAACAAGGATATCAAGTGTTAGTGCATAATATTTCACAAGTGAGAAATGGGTACCAGCCATAGTTTTAGCAAAAAACAGGTCCAATTTCATACACGGTTTAAACCAAAGATGAGCTACTTTGGTGACGTCATGCTGACCAATTGTTGTCATCTTGAAATGATTTCTCAGAACCAGGTCCAGAAGTATCATAAGGTCGAAAGCTCAAATCAAGATCAACTGTGATGTCAACGTTGTGAACAGTTAACCTTAGGCAAAGGAGAGCGATGGAGTTGATAGCTGGGGAATGGAGGTTAGAGCAGGGACCAAAAATAATGACTTCAATCTTTGCAATATTTAATTGGAGAAAAATTCTGCTTATGTAGAATTGGATGCTAGATAAGCAGTCTGGCAATTTAGCTACAGTGGATTAGTTGAAAGATTTCTACCCCAATCTTGCCGATGACAACCTATGCCAACATCTCCTGAAAATATTATTAGCATCCACTAAAACGTACAATCTGGTGTAAAAGAAGTAGACATCAGTATAAATGAACTGGGCCAGAAAGAAATATGAAACATATAACATCTCACTGGTTTCTCTTTATCTTATTGATATTAAAAACGTTAAACGTGTGAAGCCATCAAACTATCAATTGTGCAGATTATGGATATGGGGAGTTAGAGGTTGTGCTTTGGGTGCAATGGCACTCCAAGTTCAAATATGTCCCAAATTGCGCTTGTTTTGAAAAATGCTTATTTTTCTCAAGTTTCCATTCAAAAATGTATTTTTGTATCCCTAGAGTGCAAAATCCGCAATGCACCAATGCAATTGGGTAATGCTTAAAAACATATTTTCTTTTTAGACTTTTGCTTCAAAAATATTTCTAGATATATTTAATAATGTAAGTTGGAGCAGTTTGATTAATGCAGGTGAAAATAAGTCGATCAAAAAAAAATTCAGTTATAGAGCGGAATATTTCCATCCCGCCCGCCACGGGAAGTGTAGTGGGTGGGACACGGACCATGCAAAGATCCATTGACCTCAGATGGGATTTTCCAGCTTTTGGGTGAGCACAGCCAGATAATCCCGCCCAAAGTGTCAATCCACCATCCGAGAGTAACCTGATTTTAAACCTGAAAATGGCTTTAGAAAATATATATACATGTGCTGACACAACTATTTCCCAGTTATACTGATGGTATATTAGTTAATTTTGGAATTAAAAAAAATACACTCAATGGAGGCGATTCTCCCATCACGCTGTATTAATTTTTTTGTGCAGCGAGCCAGGAGATTCCAGCAGCACTTGATGCACAGGATCCACCCTGGGCGTCCCGGCCCATTAGCATCCCAGGTGCTAGATTTCTGGCAGTGTCACATCTGTGCTGTAAATCGGCAGGGAGGTGCATAAATTATGTTAATGCGTATCACCATACATTTTAAATGTGATTAGTGGGCCCAAGACTGAAGTCAGCCGGGGGCTGGTGTCTGCCTGCCAGAGTTGGGGGGGGGGTGCTGGAGATTGGGGCAGGCCGGGGAGGGAGAGGTTCAGGGTATGGTCGGGGGGGCCACAATTGTGCCGTGGGAGTGTTGGGGGGACAGCACTGTGGGGGCCACGGGCTGGCCAGCGATTCAGGTGTTGCTGAGCCTCAGATTCTGGATGTAAATGGATACTTATGCAGGACAGGGAGTAAAAGCAGGAATCTCATCTCCTTTGTGTGGGAAATGATGCTATATCAATAAACTATAGGGTGTGGGGACATGCATTTCAGTAAACATAACTCAGGAATGAGGACATCGCGCAAGCCAATGTTTTGTCATAAAACAAGCATAAATCCTTGAAGGAACCCAACTCCCCTCTCATATGAAACCTTCTTATGTGGCTTGGTGTCAAGCTTTGTGTTACAATGCTCCTGTGAATTGTCTGAGAATATGTCATTATGTTAAACGCTACATAAATATAAGTTGTTGTTGCTGAAATCTTCCAGGAAATTTTGAGCATTTTAAATTGCAATCTTAAAATTCAAGCACTCTGCATGAACCATCTGATCACAGTAACATTACTGTAAAGCAGTAAAGTACAAGTACAGAAGTCCATTTACTATCCATTTGAAACTCTAAACTGAAGACACATCATTGAAAACAATAATTTTAGACTAAATAAAAGAGAATAAATAATATAAGTGAAAATGAAATAAATAACTGAATGAAAGTAACATGGCAATCTGTCTGCAATAGCATTTGGTATGTTGTGTGAATTCATTTCAAAGCCTGTTGGGCTTTGTAAGGAATCCTCAGTGGACATAGCCTCCATAACTGAGCACTCAGGATGAAATGGGATTGGAGCTGCAACAATATTGCGTGACACCAAAGCATCACCTTCAAGAAATTCTACTGAACCTTTGAACGTCTTGTCATTCAAGTGCAGTAAGAAAGAGACAGAATCCTAAAATTCTTTGCTTCAACTGAATGATGATATAACATGACAACCAAGCTTAACAATACAGTTGCTGTCATATGCTTTTGATATGGTAGAATTTTATTTCTGGTCTTGCACATATAGCTGTATCCACATAACATAATGTCCACCACCCTATCTTGGCTCTGTGACATGGAGTTAAGTCTTTTCTTCAACATAAAAAAAAGTTTATTTATTGGTCACAAGTAAGGCTTATATTAACACTGCAATGAAGTTCTGTGAAATTCCCCCAGTCTCCACAGTCCGGTGTCTGTTCAGATCAATGCACCTAACCAGCACATCTTTCATTGTAAGATTCTAGTTTTTATATGCTCTGATGTCTCTTCTGTGTGTTTTTTCCCTTGTGAAGGGTACTTTGATATATTCAGGTGTCTTTTCCCCTTTATGGATTTCAGAGCACCTCTTTGGTTTCCACATCTTCCTCAGACCTATCAGTTTTTTGTATTCAGCAGAGACCACATGGTAAAATTTCCACTTTGGGGTCTGGAAAATATTGTTACATGTCAAGCAGAATGTCAATTTGGTGTTAGTCTTGCGGGGCCATTCCTAGCTTTCCCACTTTACTTTCGTAGCATCCATGCAAGGGTGACCAAAAGGCTGATTAAGAGATATTCACCAGGAGTTTATTGAGGGTCTGTGAGGTTCTTCTATGAAGATCCTAAAAATGCAGCCCTGTTCAAGGTAAAAACTCTCACTTCTTCCACAGCAAAATAACTACATTTTGGGCATTTTTAGTACTGGCTTTCAGCTATTCAACAGCACCCAAAAAGACTTTGAGGGCAGAATCGCAGCAAGAAGCCTCAAAGGCCTTCAACTGTTCTTCCTGTTTCCATTTTCCCCCCACTCCGAGCACAAAGCTCTGCCAGGGGCTCCTCAATAGAGCTCCTCAACAAGCTCAATAGGGCTTGTTGGGCAGGGAGTGAAAAATCAGCTTTTAACTCTTCCCTGACATTACAATAGGTTAATGCAGGAAACATTTTCTCTATGATGTGATGTGCCAGTGTTGAAACATTCCCTGTCATGGTGCAGTGCTTTGGGGCTTGTGTGGGGTTTTTGTAGGTGTGTGGCAGCTAACCTGGCACTCCTTCTGAGTGCATCCACGACTGAAGAAATAAATAAGTTGTCCAATTGCAAGGTTTCATTGACGGATTGCTGGAACTGTATCAGCCTGTGCACTGCAAGAGCTTTCATGACACCCATATCTGGGTCTGTGGTGGTTTAAAGTTGTTGATTGGTTTTAACCTGTTTCACTCCATATCTGATGCACTCAGTAATATTAGCAGATGGGAAGGGCGACCATCAGTTCCCTATATTTTCAGCCTTCTTTCCCAGGGTCCTCTGGGTTAGCAACTCATAGTCAGCTGGACATAACATCCTCACTCAGTAGCTGTGAAATCTACAGCACTTTGGTGAATGATCAGCCATTTTGGACACTTAAGGGATAAGTTAGCAAGGCCAATCCACCCAACCTGCACCATCCCAGACTGCAGGAGGAAACCGGAGAACCTGGAGGAAACCCATGCAGAGACGGGTAGGACGCCACAATGGGCGGAATCGAACCTGGGTCCCTGGCACCGTGAAGCAGTAGTACCAACCACCACAGCACCCCTGTGTGTTCCTACTATTATTTCAGGTAGTTAGCTGACTTTGAATTGCAGTTTTCAGCTGCTTCAGAGGATTTATTGCACAACCCTGTTCATTGGCTGGCCAGCTGTGTGGAAGAGAATACTCATTTTTATTGCGCAGATTGAAAGAGCGAATCCTGGAACCAGGTAAAAGTTCTCCCTAAAACTAACCGTAATCCATGGTAAACTCCCAATTAGTACAGAAACAGCAATTTCTAGACTACTAACTGGAAACTGTAACTGAAGCCACGATCTTAAAAAAGTAAGGAGCATTTTTATAATTATTCGTACCTGGTGGGCCAAAAAGGCTGTTTGATTTCTGGTGGTCTGTGTCTGGATCCCAGTAGGTTATTGGCAACATATGCATTCAATTGTTTTTTATTTTATAACTAAATAATTTTTTTTATCTCTGACAGACCAGTGTCAGGAGGTGGGGTTGCATGATTCCTGGCATTCTAGCTGTATCTGCATTCAATTATGTGTCTAGTCACTTTTCTTCCTTTTTAAAACCTTTTAAATCAACAAATATTTACACCCTGGAGCTCAAGTATATGTGTGTACATAAGTGGCAAAGGACAAAGCCAAAAGAATATTAAATTACAAACCAAAACAGTGCAGAACAAGTCAGAGGAAGCAGTGATCAAACATGCACAGCGCTTGGGTCAGACATCATCTTGGGTACTGCATCCGGTTCCGGTCACCCAGAAATGAGGGGGACAGTCAAGCAATGGACACACTGCAGAACAGAGTCATGCGCCTTAACCCCAGTGCCAGGGCTCTGAGGAAAGGCTGCATTCTTCACCCTGGAAAGCAAGGCTTGCATTCTCACTGAGCTGAACAGCCAGGCGTGTGTGGGTCTGAGAATCATAAAAAATCCAGAAGTTGGGATTCTCTAGCACACAGTGGAGTTTTAACCCAATCATGGATTAGATCCCCTAGAAACCAGCTTGATTGACAGTCGTTTCTGTGGTTGAACAGGGAGTCAGTCATTGTAGGGATTGGGGGTGGGTTGATCCCAAAGTGGTAAATTGGTGGGGAGCACATTCCCGGGAGGGCTGTCAATCCTGGGGAGCTGAGGGGCTTGGTGGTTGGGGAAGAGGTTTGGTTGGGTAAGGATCGGAAGAGAAGCTGGGGTGAGGTGGTGAGTGAGAGTTCTGAGGACTTGAGGATGAGGGCTGGGGCTGGGGGTGGTGGGGATGGGAGGTGCAATGTGTTTAGAGATCCGGATAGGAGGGAAGATCAGTTAGAGGGGTGGAATGATTGAAGATCTGTTTGAAAGGAAGTCAAAGGCCTCTAAGGGGGGGGAGAGGCGGGTATAATATGCCTGGGCGGTGGGTTGAGGGTTGGTTTGAAGGCTTCTCTGGGGGTGGAGGGTTTTGGAGGATACAGTGGGGGTGAGGGTTGAGAGGGAAGGGTTCATAGTCCTTAGTGAGGTAGGTGGGGGGTGCTACTGGCACACTGGCAAGGAACATAAATAGCAACTGACTTCGGCAGGACTGGAAGATCCCACCAGCTGCCAATGGTGAACCGCCTCTGCCACTGGAAAACCCTTTGCAGTGGGGCTGGAAAATCCTAGCTCAGATTTGGCTTAGGAATCTGATTAACCCCCTTCCTGACCCAAACCTGCACCTTTTATGGTTAAATTCCCACTGAAGTGTCTGAATAATAGAATCATAGAGAATCACAGAATCCCTAAAGTGCAGAAGGTGGCTATTTAGCCCATCTCGTCTGCACTGACTCTCCGACAGAGCATCATACCCAGGCCCTATCCCTGTAACCCCACATATTTACCCCACTAATCTCCCTAATCTATATATCTTGGGACACTAAGAGGCAATTTAGCATGGGCAATCCACCTAACCTGCACATCTTTGGACTGGAAAGTGCTATTATAGAGGGATATAAGATAGTTACCTTTATGGAAAAGGTCGATCCAAGAATGCTACTTTATGTTAAATTGTGGGAATAAATAATGGTTCACAGGTTCAAACTAGAGAAATATGATTTTAGGATAGATATGAGGAACCTCTTCTTTAAACTGAGTATCTGGAAATCAATTTCCAAGAGTTAACTAAAGCGTCGGAGATAATTACCTTAGAATCGTCTTGGAAGCAATTAGTTGGTAGAGCAGAAGCAATGTAGCATCTTTCTTGCTGGGTGGGTTAAGCCAGCCATAAGTATCTTTTGAGCTTAGAATTGATTGCAAGTACCCAGTGGTAGTTTACATCCAACACTTTCCTCATATAACAAATGTGCCTCCACTGTCTCTGGTCGCCTCAGCAGTGAAGGAAGTCCACAACTGATTCCTGCAGGGGGGAGTTTAATGGGGAACAATCTGTCTTTGTTAATGGTGTCAAACAACTCACAGGCCAGTCTAGTATTCATGTAGCAAGATTTTAGAGTTTCTGAAGTTGAAACCACAAAAAACAAAGCCCCCAAAAATCCCTTTAGCTGATATCATTGATTCTTACTACCACTGTGCGCTTGCTGATTTTAGCATTTACAGAAAACATTGAGCCAGTGTGTTTAGCTGTGCAGTCCATTATTTGTTTTATTTGAATAGAATTAACTTACTGCTGCTCTGCACCAACAACAGTTTAGTGAGAGATTCCCAACAGCGGACAGTAATAAATAATAACCAAACTGTGCGATTACTGATGGTACTGGATGTTGATGGTCACAACAGTAATTCCTGTAGCATTCATAATAAAATAGATGAATTGATGGCACAAATAGAAATAAATGGCTACAAAGATGACCAAGGTCGGGAATTGAATTTTTATGGGTGTTTAACACCTCAAAATGAGAAACAGGAAAAGGAAGTGAGGTAATTCTGCTAATAAAGGATGGGATGAGTGCAGTAGTGAGATCTGGAATTCTCCAGCTATTCACACCCCACCATCGCTGCATGTGGCATTCAGCAAAATCTCTGTTCACTGCAGCAGGACCAGAGAATTCCAGCCATGATCTTGGCTTAGAAGATCAAGTTATTGAGTCAGTTTGGGGTGAGCTAAGAACTAGCCAGAGAAAGAAATCTCCGGTGGAATAGTTTATAGCCCCCTAACAGTAATTGCACCTGGGCTTTTTCTTATTACCTTCTTCAGGTAAGAGCTAACCCAGGTCAAAATGGTCCTTTTGCAAATGACCGCAGTCTACCACAGTGCCTTCTGTGTCTGTCACCTCTGGCTTAACTTTGTAAAGAACTGACAGACTCATAACTTCAATATCCACCCAGGGTTTAGTGGACGGTCTCTGTGAGATGGAAAGGAAATCAATGATGACTGAATAAACCTCCTCATTTGCTGTAAGGTGAAAATCCACAGGTTCTATGTAACACATTGAAGAAAGTTCTGCGAAAGGTGTCAAATGATCAAAATGCTGTTTTTTTCTGGAATTGCTCATAGTACACCGAGATATCCATTCAATAAGGATGTGCACTGATTGTGAAAGAAAATCAATGATCTGTTGCCCCTTGTAACAAAGGAGCCTGCCTTTTATTGGAAGGTTTGTACCGCCTGGACCTTGCAAGTTGAAATCTGATGGATAAAGGGGTATTAGCTGAAGGCAGTCAAGATAATCAGTGAGTATGTTAATGTCAACTCCAGTGCCAATTTTAAAGTTGTTGGTGAAACCTTTAACTTGCATTGTTACAAACTAATTGTCTTAGTTAAGACCATTTACTTCCCCTAGAAATTCTGTAATTTCACTCTGTTTTGTTTCCCAATTTATTGATTGGAGTTTATCTCATAAGTATTTTCTTGTCTTCTCCCTTGGTTTAAAGTTAATGGACTTGCAGAAGTGTTTGAAATGTCCAGTCTTCCCACGCTGGAAGAATTCTGTGCCCCCTGGTGGGCAATCTTGGCATCTGTATTGATGTTTTGCACCCAACATAAGCAGCTGTCAGCACCTTCATAATTTTGAATATTTCAATGAGATCACCTTCATTCTTCTAAACTCCAGAGAATATAGACCTAATTTACTCAACCTCTCATCATAGGACAACCCTCTGATCCCAGGAACTAACCTGGTGAACCCTCACTGTACTTTTTTTTCTATTCCTTCACTGGCTGGGCCAGCATTGATTACCCTTTTCTCATTGCCCTTGAACTTAGTGACTTGCTAGACCATTTCTGAGTCAAACACATATTGTTGTGGATCTGGAGCTGCTGTGGAGCTGTCTTAGGGAGCTGCAGACCCATGAAAAATAAATATTGATGGTAAACCCAAGCCAGGAGAGTCTAGGAAGCACAATCATACACAAAGCTCAGTTCCCAGACAAGTTTGTTAATTTTATTTGAGCCCTGACTTTTCATCCTGCCCTCGATCGAGGTTGCAGCTGAAATGTAAATGTTGCTTTACCAATTGGCCTGCCCGCCAACAGTAAAGGCAGACGGGCAATGTGAAGTTCCAGTCAATTGGTGTTTAATTCATTTAAATTGGCTTCTTGATTGTTGGCGGGTGCATTTCTGACTGTCGTGTGTGCCCATCCTCCGAAATATAGCGTGAATGCCAATTACATCAAAACACGCACCCAACATCTTCTCGCACAATTTCACGCATTTCCGGGCTGGGCACTTGCCCGAAATTTGGACGTAAAATTCTGGCCCGTGTTTCTGCAATACAATTAAATAATAGTAATAGTTAGATGACTTAATGGAATACATGAACTGCAACAGTTAAATTCAAACATGAAAGCTCATCAATGCAAAATAAATGTCTATGTGTAGGGTATTATAGGCAATATTTTAAAACATGGGACCATTCTCAAGATAACTACACTCCCAGGGTTTCAAGAGTATAAGACATTGAAGGTTTGGTGTTGTGGATCTTAATATTATACGCCAAGCTACTGATGTTCTCCTCTGCAATATATATATGGATATTCTGATATATTAGTAATATAGATTGTGTAATTTTCAATAAAGCATTCTCTTCTCACTGAAAGCAGTTATAAAGCTGGTCTAATATTATAAGTGGTGTAAAATCTGATCATCCTGTCACATAATGCGAGCAAACAGCCATCTACTCCAAAGACTATTAGATTATAGACATCAAACAAAACACTAACAGTGTATTTATAATAAGAAGTCATATTAAAGCATTTGAACAATAAAAGCTTCTCATTGCAAGTACATTGGAATGGAGAGATATTTTCCTTTAATGTACTCCATATAAAGTGAGAAGAAGATTCAAAAAGATTTTGGGTAGATAAACTACACATGGCTGACTTTAATAAAATTAATTTCTCTTTCAGACACTGCAACTTTAAAGGGCTAGGATGAAGAAAAGTTAAATTTTGTAACTTTATATCATGAGAATGCATCACAAGCAGCCTAACTACATTAGCTGATTTAATGCTTTAATTCCATTACTGCAGTCTCCTCAATATATGTGTGCAGTTAAGTTCAGTATCGTTGAGTGCACATCATATAAGATATGTTTTCTCCCATATTTTTGTATGCATTTGGATGAAATATTTCTGTTTGTGTATTGTTTCACATTTACATACAATTTCTGCAACAGAAAATGAACCTATTCTCACATTAATAAATCAGAAGTCAAATTAATTCAGTTTAACTTCACATTTTTATCTTCTGGAGTCCAACCAGCATAAATCTCAAAACTTTTGGGTCATTATTGACAGCCCTTTTGTATTATACATAAAAATGTGTGCAATTTTTCTGTTGGGATAGCATTTTTCCATTTACTTCTGAAAGGCAAAATGATCTCACAAAAAAATAAGCAATCCTTGTGCCAAGATCAGAATTAATAGACTGCAGCGACCACTTTTACAGTCAGTACTAGGAAAAGCAATGGAAGGAGTGGGAACAAAACCTCAAGCTGAGGTCATCATTGTTGGCCTGGGCAGTCATTATTGCAGGGGAGGTGACATTAATTTGATCTGCTCCCGTCTCCATGATGGAGCCGCCATGCTGACCCACCTGTTCCTACACTGAAAATCAAGATTCCTGGTTATAGCCCTTGATTAGCATTGGAGCCAGGTGCAAAATGAATTTATGCTCGGCAATAGCACCACTCCTGGCTAACACCAATGTAAAACAAACTTCCTTTTTTAAAAACTGCACAGTTCTTTGTAGCTCAGTTATTGTGCACAAACGACTCTGTTTCCTTCCCTCATACACGCAAGTGTCTCAGTGAAACACAAAAATAATGAGGTAATGAGTCATGACAACCAAGAGGGTGCTGCATACAAAGCCTGGTCTGTACTAAGTTAGTTGGAAATTGAAGACTATGTACTTGGTCTCGATGTCCTCAGGCTAAGGGAGGGGAAGTGCTCAATTGTGGTTCTTGACCAGGACCCTAGTTGGAAAATGCACGAGTGAGTGGAGATCAGTTACAGCTGTGATGCCTCCCCAGCGCCATATAGGCCATCATCTGTCACTCTCCAGAAGAGTGAGCAATCATCTTCCAAATGTCCCAACTTGTTGAACTCTATCACCGTTTTGCTTCCCCAGCACTGGGCAGTGACAGGTGAGGAACAACTGGAGCTACAGCGTAAACTGTGCTGAGCAGCTGCCCCTGTGTATCTACATTCACATTATATTAATAGGAGCCATAATGCTACTTGTATGATCAGTCATAGAAGCAAAGGGCCGACATTTTAAAAAAATGGCAGCCTGCCAGCATTTCTGCATGGTGTTAATACACATCCTGCACCTGTTAAGTTATGATCAATTTTCAGAATGTAAAATTGTGCAATAATGAACACAATGCCTCACTCTTGTGCATAGTCTGTGGGATCATTCCTGCTTTGTGAGATCATTCTGTCTCTGTGAAATCATTCCTGCTTCGCTGCAGTTATAAGTAGCAATTTAAAATCCTAAAAGTACAATAGGCCACGCAATGTTTCGAGCACCTCAGCTCAGTTTTGGGAAAAAGTGTAGACTCGCAGAGTTGGAATGAATCCAGATTTATAGCATCACTTCCAGGATACACCCAGAGTGGTGGTTAGCTTTCCAAATCATTCGCAAAGAAGTAAAATAAAAGGATGGTTCAGAAGCCCTGGATATCAGCACAACATTCCTTCTTCAACTTCAACGAGATATAAGTAAACAAGTAATTATTGATTGATATTAGGAGATTAAAAAGGATTTGAGATGTTCAGTGGCCAGATGGAATGCTTCATCTGTTGGAGGTTAGGTCACTGCTGCCATCCTGAGTTTCCATCAGAACATTTACAATTCACTGATAGGCAAACACTGCAGGTACACTGCTGGGTGTCTGGTATCACAACCACACCAGTAAAGAGAGATGGCTTTTTTATGATCAGTAAATTGAAATCCTTTCCATTTCACCATAGCAATAACAGCTGGAAACTGTAGAATGTTATTATGACATTCCCAATTGTCCAGAGTGCCAACAATTGAACAAATGTAGCTCATTTCGCAATAGTAAGTGATAACATTCACTAAGTGTGTAAGTGGTCTATGGTGAAGGACAGCAAATCAAAATGTATGAGTAAGTACTCGTGGAGATCTGCGGTTCTTAAATTGTGAACTGGAAATCATGTATGACCTTGGGACTGATCAGTAATTTGTACATAAAAATTGTAGAAGTTATGATCAGTGCACATTCGCTTGTAAGTAAGACTCAATTATTATTCCTTCACATGGTGTTAATGGAAGTAGTCCTATTCTCACAGGTAGAAATGTTTCCACTCCCAGATCCTGTGGTAGAATCTAAATAGAACAGATTTCAGTCTGCTCGCCCTTATCAGAATATTGCCTTCTTGAACCTTAACTTCCATGCCAGTAACTCTATGTCTGTTCCTACAGACAATGAAGAACCAAATAGCTGATGGAATACCTATTTATCAGATACTAAGCAGCTTCCTGAGCATCCAATATGGTGCACAAGGTGGCATTTGAACAATTACAAGGGAAAGTATGGGCACCATTTTAGTGACATTATTAATATGCGCATTTTCCAACTGCCAACAAGATTCGGAGCTGGGACACAGTCTGTTGAGCTGTTCTTGGCTGAAAGTAGGGCTATAGCCGCATCACTGTTAGACACCGAGTGCAGGAAGCGCCAGTAATTAGTGGTTCCGGAGGGAGGTGGCAGAGGATGTCAGTAGACAGTCTGCACCATCCCAAGAACCGTCATGTAATACAGGAAGACATTCAATATTGAAATTCGGATATTGTGCACAATTTCCAGAGATGTGCTAAGCCTAGTTTGAGTAGTTTTTCAGGCTCTACAACAGTCTAATCCTTAAAGGATTGCTGAAGATACCATTAAAAACATATATGCTATTTACCTTAAATTATAGAGCCAGAAGGAGCAGGTGTGTTCCTCCAACTTCCACATGAATACTGAGGTCCACTTCCCACACCTCATTCTTACCTGGGGACTGGTACAGCAGTTCAGCCTGGAGCAGCCTGAACCTCCCTGTATAGATGGATTCACAAGAGAAGTTAAGGTGACTTTTGTGCCTCTCTTTTTTTGGTGCATGAATTCAGCAAGCAGACCACTTAAAACTCAAAATCAGGCGTTGTAGGATTGAAGGTTGAAACTATTTAATTGCAAACCAGGACATCATATCATTGGCAACATACGACTTACATTTATCCTGTGTTCCTTGACCAAACTGTGGTGTTTATAGCACTTGTTACTACTTATCGTTTCACACTTATGAAATAGAAACTGGAATGCTTCACTGTTTATAGACAACCCTATGGATAAGGAATCACAAAAAAATCTTGCATTCTTAAATCTCTGAAATATGATTAAAATACTTTAAGCCTATTATTGAGAAATAGGCCTTTCAGCTCATAGTCCTCGCTTTCTTCCTATCAGTGACCCTATGCTATATCCTTCCCAATAAATCAATGGATGTATGCAACCTTTTTGAAAGACCTAAAAAATGATCCATCTTATTAACAATAATTTTGAAGAGAAGGCACAATGACAAAAATGACAAACATTTTCAATCATTGCTTCAACTTTACATCACCAGTGTCCCATAGCTGACCTGCAACTGCATTGTTCCAATGTAAGAAAGGAGTTAAGCAAGCCTAGCTGTTAAAACATTTTCATCTTGGTACCATCCGTTATGTAGAAGTTTTTGCAGCTGAGATCAATTTTAGTAATACGCAGCTTGTTTACTTTTCCCACCGACCTTTGCCCTTTGCCCTGGGTTCCAACATAGTGATTAGCAGGATCCCAGGGACGAATAGTACAGGTCATCAGTTAAATAAACTGCTCGATCCGAAAGTTGACCTGCAGTACAAAACTGAGCATACTGGTCAGGGAAATCAAATGAGCAAAAGCAAATCAGTGCCTAGCCCCACCTACATGTCAGAAAATGCCATTGCAGAGCAACTGAGGGAAACTTGTCACATTTGCTGAACCTGTCCAAGTTGCATCACCAATTTAACAGCAATCTATTCTGTTGCTTCAATGAACATTCTTGCGCATTCTCTTGCATGATTAAGTTACTGAAAGTAAATTCATTCTTTACAACACAGATCTAAAATAAGATGATCACTAATTGTAGCGGACAAATGAGTGCAGTTTATCAGTGGCCAAGCTAGTTAATTATGTATAAATTCCTGTGCTTGGATGAATTGGGCTTTACAAAAGTAAACATTTTTTTCAAGCATTGTATACTGCATATCATATGATCAACAGTTTAATGTCAAACAGTCTTTTGTTGCCACCTGCATAAAATATAATTTCACATATTTGAAACTTATTCAATGTTGAAGCTAAATCACAAAGGTACAAATATACACGTGAAATTATATGAACAGATTTGAGATGTACGCTGAGAAGTGTCTCATTCTATTCTTTAATTGTACAAATTTATATATTCACAGCAGAAGCTTCAAGTGATATAGCAATTTAACATCTACCTCCACTGTCCCAATGAGGAAGGAGAGCCCTGATTATACATTGCTACCATATTTTAATAGATTTTGTCAATTTTGTATAGTTTTATAAAATATTGTAAGAACAGACAGTGACAAAAGGCCGGATTTTCCAGCCGCACTCACCCCAAGACTGGAAAATCCTGCCTGAGGTCAACAGATCTTTGCATGGTCCGCACCCCCACCCCCCACCCTGCCACCCGCTACGATTCCCGTGGCGGGTGGGACGGGAAAATTCTCCCCTAAATATTTAAGTATTAATGCTACAGAGTTGTTCATTTTATTCAGTTGGAAGTTTTAAAAAATCGGTTCTTGACTTCCAACTTGGCCTCAGTTATGGTGCAAGAAATTACTCGCTCGCTGCAAATATCCTCTTTTATCCAGGAAAGGATGAGTGAGCACAATCGAGCACATTTAACACAGTTCAATCCATGGACTGATATTTCAGTCATCAGAATGCATAAATTGTGGGAATTCATAAGCAGGGACATTCATCACAATTTCAATTGAATGCGTTTTCTATGAAAACTAACATGTAGGTACGAAATAAAGTTTCTTTCTTGCTAAATCTGCTTTATTTTTAAAACATTTTTCTGAGAACGTAATTGAGTTTAAACTACCACCCAAGATTGACAACCTCCAAATCACTTCTTTTGTCAATGAGCAAATGTGCAATTTCTGCAGGATATGTTTGACGTCTGAGATGTTCAATGTTGTCACGTCAATATTAAGCTTTAATGGTGCAGGGTGCAGTAAAGAAAACCTGGAGGGGAGGATCACATGGAAGTAACAGAGATCACCTGCTTTTAATTAAGTAAGGGTGTGCAATCCTTTGTTCCAGACTTTCTTCCTGCATTTCACTCAGGCATCAATGCTTAATATGTCATGGTAAAAATAAAAATCTATCCCAGAATTACCCGCCAATCGATTGAAGGTTGTTCGTCAAAACATCTGCCATAATCATGTCACCTACCTTCATTCTTTAGTGTGACTCATCAGTTTAAAGTAAAGTTTATTTTTTATTAGCCACAAGTAAGGCTTACATTAACACTGCAATGAAGTTACTGTGAAATTCCCCTAGTCGCCACACTCCGGCGCCTGTTCAGGTAAATGTATCTAACCAGCGCGTCTTTCAGAATGTGGGAGGAAACCAGAGCACCCGGAGGAAACCCACGTAGACACGGGGAGAACGTGCAAACTCCACACAGACAGTGACCCGAGTCCCTGGAATTGAACCTAGGTCCCTGGCGCGGTGAGGCAGCAGTGCTAACCACTGTGCCACCGTGCGGCCCACATCATTAGAAATTCAAAGCATAGGCCTAAATTTTCCAACCTGGTCAAAGTCCCACTGAAACCTGAGTGGCCACAAGAAGATCACCCACCGGCCACTACTTGCTCTTCCAGGATGACCACACTTTTCACAATCTGAGGAAGCTTCCAGTATGGTGGCACAGTGGTTAGCACTGCTGCCTCACCGCGCCAGGGACCTAGGTTCAATTCCCAGGTTTGAACAACTTCAACCCAAACCTCCCAGAACTTGCTACCTTTAAAAACAAACACACTGCTCCCTCTACAGCCACACGCATTCTCAATATTTGTCATGTAAATTTAACACTAGTGGATGCATGATCAGTGAGATGGTTAACAAGACTATTAGATGATATGAATGATCATCAGTTAGGTGATGGAGAGAAGTAAAAGGGACAATGTTAAGATTCAAATTGTTTGAAGAGTAGAAAGAGCTGGAAGAAGCTCACACAAACAGAAAGTTGAGAAAAGGAGGGAATGGAGAAAGAGAGAGAAAAAAGGGCTACAAATGCATTAGATCCAAACTTAAAACAGAACCTGCAGGCAAAAGACAGTGGATCGATCAGTCTTGGGAAGAGCAAATGGAAATCGCACCATGGACTCAGATGGTATCTATCCCAAACATCATCTTGCTTCCTTTCCCCCTGAATACTGACAAATTATTACCTTTCTCTCTGTAACTGGTGTAGCTGTTGATGTTCTCATTGTTTCTTTCCTTCCCCTTTTGCCCTCTGTTTCTCTAACCTTACTAAAACCTATCTTTAATTATGATGAAGGATTATACACCTGAAATGTCTATAACAGTCTTTTCCACTTACTCATTTACTGACTGAACCTGCTAATTATCCTCTGGAACCCTGACTCATGCCATCTCCACAGTATCCCAGGATACCAACTGAACACAAATGGAACAATTGCATGCCACCCAGCGAATCATCTAATACGCTACATGAATATTGAAAGTAGTGCATGGATAGGTCAAGGGCATGCTGCAATACTGTCTGTCGAATGGAGGGGGCAACATGGTGGCACTGCTGCCTCACAGCGCCAAGGACGTGGGTTCAATTCCGGCCATGGGTGACTGTCTGTGCGGAGTCTGCACATTCTCCCCGTGTCTGCGTGGGTTTCCTCTAGGTGCTCCAGTTTCCTCCCATGCCTCAAAGATGTGCAGGTTAGGTTGATTGGCCATGCTCAATTGCCCTTTCGCGTCAGGGGAACTACCAGGTAAACTACTAGGGGACTACTAAATAGGTGGGGTTACAGGGATAGGGCTTAGGTGGAATTGTTGGTGGTGCAGGCTCAATGGGTCGAATGACCTCCTTCTGCACTATAGGGATTCTATGATTCTATCCTATGACTCTAATGATTCGAATAATGTGCTATATGCTACCTCAGCATTGTGCTACAAAATGGCATCATCTCAAAGGTCCAGGTGGATCAAAACTTTCAGATAGAGTGAGGGGATCACAAAGAAGACCAATTAGAGACAGAACAGAGCTTGATGCTGGCTGAGAGAGCTGTTCATTAATTCAGTTCAGGAGACCCTCTCTAAACCTGGATATGTGCTCGCTGATTTAATATTCCTTCTACATCTTCCCCTGTTTCCACAAATATGCCATCACCTCATTCCTAAATCTTCCAGGCAACCCTTAAATCTCCCATTCCTGTCAGCTGCTCAAACATGTTTGCAGAAATACACTCTACATTCACAATAAATTGAGAACAACCAGAATTTTAATAACCAAATATGTCACTTGTCTGAGCCGCTAGTGTTTTTTCCTTCTTGTTCATCTTCTTGGCGGCAGTGTGCAATGTATTTGCTCTTAAATTGAGCCTTGTGCTTTGTCTAGTTAAAGTAGCTGAGGTGAGTGTTTACTGTAAATGTATAAGAAGTGGCCTTTGCCTTCCAGTCCAGAAATATGGACCATATGCAGATTCCTTCCTTTCTATAATTGCATGGCCAGCCTCACCTTGGTCAATTTCTATCACATATCCAGCCGTCAAAGAGAGCTGGTGATGGGATTTTGCTATTCTGAGAGAAAAAAAACCTTTATCTATATTTATTCAAGTTGTTTCTCTCCTGCTGAGCACTCTTCACCGTAGTCACTGATCAGCATGTCAGCAGAACTAATACTATCATCGACATCAGTGAACCTCTACCTCCTCATACTCTACAGCTGATCCCCAAGTCTGTCGAAGTTCGAAATATTGTTTTATCTAATTTCCAGCTGAGGTGCCATGGACAGATTTTCACTGGAGATGACAGATCGTTTGACGGATCCCCATGGAACTACAAACCTCCATGACAGTAGCCTGCGAACTTATAGGAGAAGAGTTGACTCTCCTTAGAGCTACTACATTGTAGACTGCAGTGTTGCAAAACCATCAGGCAAAGCTGTGTTCATGCGGCTAGTGGAGTCCTTCTCACAGTCTGTCATCTCCGATGTGGCAGAGCACAGCATGACTGCAGTAATACCTCATGTTCAGAATACTAACCTTGTGAGGTTCTAATCCCTGGGTTCATCAGCCAAGAAGCAGTAGGAACTAGCTTCCAGGTAGCAGCTTTCTACTCCACCTCATCCAGTGAACTCCATTGTACCTTTACTATGTAAATCTCTGACTGATCTGACCAGATGCTTTGGTCAGATAGAGTGAGGCAAAGCCCAGTGCAATTGGCTCAGTGCTATTGGGACCTCACTCAGATTCTTCTGGACGTGCAGGGAAAGAGAAGAGGGAGGTCAAATACAATGTACCTGTCACTGCTGTAGAGTGTGAGTTACGCTGAGAACATTCAAGCGCCTGAAGTGTGGAACTTCGCAAGGAAGTCCCGGGGCTTTACAGACTGTGCCCCAGTTTGCCATGGGAGTAGGACAGGCATGACAGTGGCAGACTGAAAATCCATCCATCCCCTCACTCCCCCGGGTTAGAAATTAGATATCTCGTTTAAATAGGACAGACTTCCAGCAGAGCTGAGATCCAAACCACCCTAACATAAACTTAATTTACACGTCCTCAAGACACAAGTGTTTGAGGGCCAAAATTTCACCAGTGAGCTCCTAATCACAAAGATAAAGTTTAAAGTTTATTTATTAGTGCCACAAGTAGGCTTACATTAACACTGCAATGAAATTACTGTGAAATCCCCGAGTCGCCACACACTGGCACCTGTTTGGGTACACTGAGGGAGAATTTAGCATGGCCAATGCACTTAACCAGCATGTCTTTCAGACTGTGGGAGGAAATCAGAGCACCCGGAGGAAACCCACACAGACACGGGGAGAATATGCAGACTCCGCACAGATAGTGGCCCAAGCCGGGAATCGAACCCGGATCCCTGGCGCTGTGATGTAGCAGTGCTAACCACTGTGCCTTTCTTTAATGAACAGCTTGAACTGCAGGGATGCAAAACTAATAATGCACAGCTGAACTAATCCCTGATATCAGTCAAAACTTTGTCCATTGACCTTTACCTTCTGATTGCTATTTCTAAACTGATTTGAATATAATTAGTTGAAATTAACATGCATAGGATCTTTTAATATCTCACATCTGCAACTTCATCAAATCAGTTCTGAAAATTCACTATGCATTATCTTACAAATATCATTCCATATTGTGCTTGAAATTAAATTCTCAGAATGCATGTCTGACCAGGAGATTTGCTATTCCTTTAGATTATTTTAATAAACGCGCCACAATGTTTACAGTGCATCACTGCCCCGTCTTCTCAACCTGGCCCCTCACCTGAGGTGTGGTAATCCTCAGGTTAAATCACCATCAGCCACTTCTTCCCCTCCCCCCCACCCCCCACCCCACCACCAAAAGGGGAGAGCAGCCTATGATCATCTGGGACTCTGGCGAGTTTTACATCGAAACATATGAGTTAAGAGCAGGATTTCTTTTATGATAGGATAGAAAAGAAAGCAACCATAAGGGTCAAATCAAGACAGAAAAATGCAGAGAGACACTGAAGAAATCATATCATGAAAGAGGTGGAAAGGCAAAATGGAGCTTTTAAGTTCAGAATTAAGTAGGTGAACTGATATAAAGTTCAGTAATTAGTAGTGGGAGTATTGGGGGAAAAAAGAACAAGGAAGTATTGAAGGCCATTAGTTAAAACAGATAGGAGAAGTTGAGGGAAAACATTGAAGGCAGAGATTCAAGAGAAAAGAAAAATTACCAGCAGCAAAATGTAATGGTTCTGGTGAACATTACAAGTTTGAGCATTTTGTTATATTGCTCTCCCTGTTGGGAAGGTGTAAGTAAAGTCAGTTCAACAATGGCTGCCACCATTGTCCACACGTCAATCTTTTCTCAGTGCAACAACAGATGAAAGTTCTGGCTATCATTTAACAGTCACTGAAAGCATCCAATACAAGAAAGGGAAAGAACAGATGAATAAAACAACGGACAACTTATAATAGAAGACAAGCAACCTTTCAGGAAGCAAAAACCAATTACAGAGATGACATCACTTTATAGCCCATTTTTAGGTAGGTGACCAGATTTTCAAACCCAGTCAAACCCAGGACACATTGAAAAGCCTTTGGAAGGTGAGGCTCCATGGTGATTGACATGTTTGGTGACCAATGGCAACAGTCTGGAAATGGCAACTGAAGGTAGGGTGTCATGTGATGGCACCTCCCGGAATATGTTCAACCAGAGTTAGCAACCATATTAAGATCCCCATTATTGAAGACATTAGTTACGAACCACAGATTGTTTCAACGACATTTCTGCCTCATTTTTTCAAAAATAAAACCTGACCCAAGGCTTTGTTTATGAGAAGATCCCAGTCAGAATCCTCTATTCCATTCCAGCTATTACTGGACAATGCAGAATGGGCAGACCGATCTCCATTTAAAAGCCTCATTTATTTTCATTTGCACTCTGGATTCCAACAATAGATATTTTTGGCCAGAAGCTGGATTTTAAAATCACAAACATGCCTCAAGTGTGGGAGGTTTTGTTTGCACACAGAGCTGCAAACAGGAAAGCACACGATCTTTTGATGAGAAGTTTGATTGAATGTTCCATGGCTTAACCAAACTTGCCTTCCATCTTTGTCAGCGCTGAGTGGTGGTTTACCAGTGAATGCTGTCCAAATATCTCATCAATATGGGTTGCGGTTGGCAGTCACCGCTGCCAATCATCCATCATCACTCAGAGAATCCCTCCCAGATCCCAAATGGTCATGGCATTCATTTGCAGGAGGTCTTGAGAATAAATTGCACCCATGATCTCCCATAAATCACCCCCATGTCCTCCTACAAAGTTATCCCAGTAAATCCTATGAATTGCCCTCAGTAACACTTTTGTGTCAATGCCTCCCCTGCTGACCTCCCCGTCTCCCCTGCTGGAAAATAACCAATTCAGGTGAAACAGAGGAACAGCACAAGTCAGTATGAAGACCATGCTTGCATTTATCTGGGCATCTCATCATTGACTTTGGCACAGGCCGCCAACAGGAGATGAAGAGAGCAGTGCCATTGCACCAATTGGTTGACTTCTCCAGGATCTCCAGTGAAAAGCCTAGTCTGTCCTGGTGAAACTGGAATATCTGATTACCCTAATTTTGGGGGATGGAAGAAATAATACATTTTCTTGTTCTGTAATTAAGATTTCCCGTGGTATACAGCTTCTAATATAAAAGTGCTCTCTATTTATTTTAAAGAGCAAAGTTCCTAAGCACACCATACATAAAATTAATGTAATAACATGAATAGCATATTGTTGTACATCTGTTTCATTATTAAAATAAAACGAATGTCTGATAAACAATATAACTTATACTTTCAAGAAGAGGTCATTTTTGTGGCAATAATCACGTGTTCAATGATCAATGAGCTAGGGAACTAAGATTGTCCACATATTACAAATGAGAAGTCAGTATGCTTGAAAGGGAAATGCTACCCATACAGAGGCCCAAATGGTAGCAGTGAACAGGAAAAGGCTTGTGCAACTCTTCCCGCAGGATAATTTAAGAAAAGTTGCCACCGAATTTAAAATATATGACTTAAACATCAGAGAGACACAATGCTTCACTGATGTCTTCATCTATTCACCTGACAGTGAAGCATTGAAGGCCAGTGTGGTTTTAAATACCTAATTAATTAGGGGTAACTCAATACATTCTACTGGGTAAATGGTGGGACTTAACCTTTTGCCTCTACTTCCGTCCTTTCTTCTTTTCCCCGACAAAAGTGCCTCTATTTCAATTGAATTTGTTCATTTCAAGCACAAAGAAATACTCATACTTTCACTTAGAATGCCAAAGAAATGAGCAGCAATAAAGAAGAAAAAAGGTTTTCGGACAACAATGTCTTGATGGTGGCAGGGCACATGACAACCAAATCAATAGCTTCATCTTCACTTCCATGGTTGGTCATCACACAGCCTGTTTTCATCCTGAGGACACAGCTGCTTACATATAGCACCATATCAAATGTGATGGTCGGGCAGCAAGTTACCTAATTGCTTAAAACTGCAATAACAACCCAGATGAGGTATGTCATACATCGAAACAATACTTGTCTTCACAAATTGTTGACCTTCTTGCAGCGAAATTCCATTCTTCGTTGGCGTAATTATGTGAGGTTATTACTTGCCAGAATGTAATAAAAAAGGTCCTTAATGAAAATAATCCCGTTATTTACAAATATTACACAAACTGGAACATTCTTTACATGGCAGCTACTCATGTGTGAGCTGTACAATAATTCACTTCAACAAACACAGGGATTTACTCCTATCATAATATATTCAACCCCATTCTTGTCACTGATGTGTGTGGAACTGAAACTAGGGGCACAGCTTTCTGTTTGGGATCAGTACGCCAACGTTGGAATCAAATGTGTCTCCCGACCCAGCACCCTGCATGTAAGCAGTAATAACCAACAGCATATTTTGCAGGATTGACCAACTAGTAGCCAGAGGGCATCCCATTATTGATGACGGGCAGGCTCTGGAAACTGAAGGGCCAGTAGGAGGCCTTAAGTAGCTGTAGCTTGCCGTTACTATTAAGAGAGGAGAGATTGTCTCAACCTTGAAGTACCCTTTCAGCACTTCTAAAATATTTGAAATCAAAAATCATCATAGATGTCAAGCCACAATTGTGGAGAGGAAACCCCTCTCACAGTGGCCTGTAGCCACAATTGTAGCCAGGTAAGTCTGGTCATGAGGGGTCAGGCCTCCAAGCGATGCTGAATTGTTGGAGCCCATCCGTCTGCTGCTATGTGGCTTCCGCCAAGCATTTATCATGCTCCCTGTGAGGTAGGAGAAGATAAGCTGACTGAAAATTTCAAGTGGCCTCGGATCAATGGCCTTTAATTGAGTTAACAAGCTCTCTTCCATTTAAATGTTCGGTGTCCATTCCAACCTTCTGGGAAATGGCCGGTAGTTGGGAACTTGGCGGGGAACTGACCAGCTGTCTGGCATCTGGAAATTGCCCGCCTGCATATTGGCACCAAATGCCACCCTAGATGCTGCTACATGCAGTATTCCACAATTTTCAATCAGTGTTAAGACCAATGCTAATATTCAACTGATCAAGGCAGGTAAGCTAAATCCAAAATGATGAAAGTGGATGTTTTGGGTTTAGTGGCAATGTCTTTACATGAGGCAATTTTAAAAAGTATATGCAGGAGGATACAGAAATCACCAAGTTTCCTTTGATTTACTGTCCAGCTTGTTATAAATTGACTTAATTTGCAGTACAATGATTTACTTATGCAAAAAATGCATTGGCGGTTTATGTAAATTACCTCATTGCAATGCTGGTTTATAAATTAAAGCTCTTCCATTTATCCCTCTCATTCTGGTTTCTGTTGCTTGTCACCATGTTGACGGTTTTCACAATATATTATTCCCTTCTTGTGATGAAGAAATGATGTAATCTCATGGATTTCAGATCTGAGGCATACATGTTATTTTTACATTTTATTTATAGAAGTATTAAATACAGATAATATTGGCAAATGAGGAACAAATATGTAATTAAATGTGTGATTAAAAACTAAGGGTGCAAGAGAAAATTGCATTTTTCAATGACCACAAGATAAAGTAAGTTAGGCAATCTGCATTAGTGGTGAAATGTTGCCATCCTTCAAGTCAGCAAGATATAATACAGTAACAAGAACCTTTCTGAAGGTCTTTGTATTTACTCTACAATCGAATGAGTTCTGAAGTTTAGACAGGTGGCATGATATGTTTCCTGCAGCAGCAGGTTAGAATGCCGATGGGATCCAGATTTTAACTCATTGTCTTTGCCTGGGTGTTGATGGAGTATTTGTAATTGAAGGTAATTAGCGATCCACATCCTCAGCACTGCAGTGCTACAGTGTTATCACAGGTGCAAGTGTCATTACCCATTCTTCAGCAAGGTTCCTTTATTTAAAAGGTATTGTGGAACATTAATGTAAGATTAGGAATTATAATTTAAGAGACAATTTCCATCTAGAAACCATGAATAGGTATTACACAACTTTAATATTATGGGAAATCTAATGCGGTAACTAGTTAGGATGCTTCTCATTTTAACACAGTCACTCGCAAGGTCAAGACAACTTATCAATTTTGCTATAATAGATCAGCCCTATCTTAGCAATTTAAACAAAACATCAATTCCACAAAGATGTTTAGCAATGTTCCTATGCAATTGCTAAGTGTGTTCACCAAGGGGCCGAATTTACACTCCTGAGACGGATGTGCAGTGTTGGAAAGGTTCCCGACTCCCAAACCGACTAGTGAGACATTTTCCCATAAGGTCAGATCCTCATTCCAGCAGGTACAGGTACTAACTGGAGTCGAGCTCGCTGCCCCCAGAAACTGCAGGAACTGTTTAAAAAGGCCTGCCTCGCCGCTCTCGGACATTGTTTCAATTATCACAAACATAGTAAGGCCCTTTATATCTCACCTCTCAGGTACTCTCACTGCTACACATTCCCCGTGCCAACTCATGCCACGTCATAACCCCCACCCAACTTCC
Source organism: Mustelus asterias (assembly GCF_964213995.1). Classification (NCBI taxonomy): domain Eukaryota; kingdom Metazoa; phylum Chordata; class Chondrichthyes; order Carcharhiniformes; family Triakidae; genus Mustelus; species Mustelus asterias. The sequence continues at coordinate 40,140,733 of NC_135803.1, forward strand.
GTGCCTCTTTGTACCCTCCATGCTACCTCAATTCCTTTGTGGGAAGTAGGAATTTAAAATGATAATACTTCGAGAACTGAAAATTCATGCAGATGGAAAGGCTCCATGTCTTACCCAAAATGGCACTGGAGTCCCTTTTCCGCATCCACCGTGATCCCTGGCATGGGAGGAATGATGTGAAGGTGCCGGCGTTGGACTGGGGTAAGCACAGTAAGAAGTCTCACAACACCAAGTTAAAGTCCAACAGGTTTATTTGATAGCACAAGCCACAAGCTTTCGGAGCGCTGCTCCTTCATCAGGTGAGTGAGAGTTCTGTTCACAAACAGGGCATATAAAGACACAAACTCAATTTACAAAATAATGATTTCAATGCGAGTCTTCACAGGTAATCAAGTCTTAAAGGTACAGACAATGTGAGTGGAGAGAGGGTTAAGCACAGGTTAACGAGATATGTATTGTCTCCAGCCAGGACAGTTAATGAGATTTTGCAAGCCCAGGCAAGTCGCTGAGCAGAGACTGATAGCCAAGTTCCGCACACATGAGGACGGCCTCAACCGGGATCTTGGGTTCATGTCACACTATCTGTAACCCCCACGACTTGCCTGGGCTTGCAAAATCTCACTAACTGTCCTGTTTGGAGACAATACACATCTCTTTAACCTGTGCTTAACCCTCTCTCCACTCACATTGTCTGTACCTTTAAGACTTGATTACCTGTAAAGACTCGCATTCCAACCATTATTTTGTAAATTGAGTTTGTGTCTTTATATGCCCTGTTTGTGAACAGAACTCTCACTCACCTGATGAAGGAGCAGCGCTCCAAAAGCTTGTGGCTTGTGCTACCAAATAAACCTGTTGGACTTTAACCTGGTGTTGTGAGACTTCTTAATGGGGAGGAATGCCAGCAGAATATATTCACTGCCCCGGTTAATAAAGGCAAGTATCCCATATGCCTTCTTAACCACTTTATTTACCTGAACTACTGTCTACAGAGATCTATGGACATGCACACCAAGGTTTCTCTGATCCTCTGAGCTTCCTCGGGTCTGACCATTCATTGTATATTCCCTTGCCCTGTTAGTCCTCCCTAAGTGCATTACCTCACACTTTTCAGGATTAAATTCCATTTGCCACTGTTACGTTTGTAATAGTCTGCAATAGATACTTACAACTTTATTTTATTTCATCTCAGCATGGCTCTACCCATGGTAGTTACAGGGCAAGTAGGCATGGAGAAGGCAAGGGCAAATGATGGTGGTTGGGAGGGCATCGCAGAGGTTTTTGGTGGGCATCTGATAATGACTGGAACACTCAATTGTATTTACCAAACTACATTCATGAATGACATAACTGTTAAAAGAACTTTATAGCTAAACTTAGGTGATTGGTCAACAAAAGAGTTTCTCTCTTTCCCACAAATTGGACATCTTCTATCTTCTACTTTCAGCCTTAATGAATGAAGGGAATCTCCACTTTAAAAACAGATATTTAAATTTTCAACACAATGCCAAACCATCATAGTTACTTTCAGGTTTATCGTAATCCACAAGCTACTGTGTCACAGCATGTCACACACACATAAACAATGCAAGAATAATAAACTGTCAGATAAGCTATCAAGAGCTTGTAGGTTTTTGTGCCTTTTATCTTGGATTTTTTTAGTTGGGAGTGTGTGGACATTTATTTGCATGGCCAGATTATCCTTTCCTGGAAGGGATCTGGCAATGACGGCTAAATTGCAGGCTGCTTCTTCCCGGCCCAGCAGACATTTCCTAAAACTTGGTCACAAATGCTGGTATTTTGTGTTAAAATGTTATGTTAATTTTATGTTAAAATGAGCGACACAGTGGCACAGTGGTTAGCACTGCTGCCTCACAGCACCAGCGACCCGGTTCAATTCTGGTTACTGTGTGGAGTCTGCACGTTCGCCCCGTGTCTGTGTGGGTTTCCTCCGGGTGTTCTGGTTTCCTCCCACAGTTCAAAGATGTGCGGGTTAGGTTGACTGGCCGTGCTCAATTGCCCCTTCGTGTCAGGGGGATTAGCAGGGTAAATACGTGGGGTTATGGGGATAGGGCCTGGGTGAGATTGTTGTTGGTGCAGGCTTGATGGGCTGAATGGCCTCATTTTGCACTGTAGGGATTCTATGATTCTAAGTGAACTTCAACATCTTTTACACCATATCCAGAATTTGTATGTTGAATTTTCAAAAAGCATAAACTATATTACAAACATTATGTAGAGACTACAGGTGGGATTTTCCAGCCATGCTCGACCCAAAACCGAAAAATCCCGCCTGAAGTCAACAGATCTTTCCATGGTCTACCCTCAGCCCACTACAATTCGTGTGGCAGGCAGGACGGGAAAATTCTCCCTTCCATATTTATTGTTGAATAATGGCTATTCATTTAGAGCTCTTGGTACGCTAATTTGATCTATCTTCAACACACCGTTAAAACCCTCACCGACTAACACAAGATGGCCTTGCATGTCTAACCTTCATTTTCCATACTTCAAACGTTTTTCCATGAATGGGAATCCCTCAGTGTTCAAAATATATGATTGAAAGACTTCTTTATCTCACATGTAGCATTGCAATTCACACAAGTGTTCGCTGGAAGGAATGATTGCCCTCAGCTTCCTGCAATCAGTGACCTCGATTCAACATCAAAGCCTGAATATTAATGATCAATTCTATCCAAATCAGCTCGCAATAAAAAGACAGGGCTGAATGATAATAATTACTCTGTCACATGGTCTCTCTAGCTTCTACAGTTGTTTCAGGTCTTTCATGCTTTGCCATTGCTTACCTTTGAGTCTGTAAAATGAGAGTTGAAAATGAGAGTCGACAGGTAATTTGAATGCTTGGCCATGTCAGTCAAGCCTCATGTGCTTAACAAAGGTCACTGGACAACCTTCAAATGTGGCAATCCTGACTGATATTCACCCCCCTGGAGGCAATAAAATTAACTGTCGTGCTTCCACTGCCACCCTCACTGTGACCAGTTGAATTCATATATATGAGGATCGGACTCAGGGCACCTTTTAGTTCATATTCCCAATACCAAGCCATGTATTGCATCCATCAGGTGAGCTATGGAGAGAATTCACTTAAAGGTAAACTAAAGTTCAAAGCGTCATTGTGGATAGGTTTTCGTGATAATTAATGGAACAGCCAGAAAAATAAATGCAAAAGAACTTAAATGAAACATTTCCAAACACAAAACTTGAAAAGAAATAAGTTTATCACATGTTGCAATGAGCACATTCAAAAGGTTTGTAAAGATCTATGATGAATCTATCAGTTAATTATGAAGGAATAAATGCTAAACACAGAATTTTAAATTTAAAAATAAATATTAAAACATACTTATCTAGAAAAGGCAGAGAACTACTCTGATTTCCCTGCCAAGATTTATCTCCATTATAAAGGAACTCACACCTCCCACTGGATAACCCCATTTCCTCAGGATGCACTACACAGACAGATGTGAAGGGCTCTCCGCTATGATTAAACATTCCATGCAGTCTGCAATGCTCTATAGTATTCGCCTCAGCAGTCCTCAAGGACAAAACCCTGCTCTATTGGTAACACCTCTGTCTCTGAGTCAGCTGGTCATGAGTTCAAGCTCAGTTTCAGAGACTAGAGCACGTAATCTCGTCTGATTATGATGTGCCTGTGCTGAACTGTGGGAGGTGCCATCTTTCAGCGGAGACATTACACTGAGGCCAGTCTGCCTGTTGCAGAAGATATAAAAGATTCCACGGCACTGTTCTCAGAGAATAGTTGAGCCCTGCTGGGAGTAGAGTTGCTTTTTCCAGCGTAATTTGTTTGCACTTGGTGTGATGCAAATTAAAGATCGCAACATTTAAATGCATTTTAAAATCACTGCAAATTGACTTTCTACTGTCTTTGGTGTTAGTCTGAAAAACAATGTGCTGGAATATAGTACCCCCCCCCCCCCCAAAAAAAACCAGTCACATCTCTGGATAGATGAATCATCATTGGGTGTTTCTGCTATTGTGCTCTCTGGTGAGACTTTGGGACCTCTGGATCTTTCGGATGGAAAGACAATGATATGCACATTTTAAAAGCATGTGAAGTATTATGGATGCATTTTTAAAATTTACTAAGACAATGACCACTATGCACTAATATAACTAACTAATGGTGCTGTATATTTTTTTAAGTACATGTTCAATAACTTAAAATCTGGTTACTCAGAGATGGTGGATTGACTAATTTAAAACATTTACATTTTCTGACAAGTTCATGACTAGTTATATTAATTAAAGTGCACCACTCTTAAATATACCAAGGTATAACTTTCAAAGCAATTTTTCAAGAAATTTCTTTTAAAACACGTTTGTGCAGGTCCATGGCGACTTTTATATTTGGTAAAATGTGAATGAGCTGGGGTGGAAATACCAAAAAAAACACTTCCCAAAGGAATTTTGCACGAAGTTTATGCCCAAAGCAGAAATTCTAAGGCCAACGCCTCCCACCCCCCCCCCAACCTCTCAAATCCCCCCATATCCTGGCATAAATTTATTCCTCAATTAACACCATGAAAATAGAGTTATAAGGGCAATTGTTAAGATAGAGGACAGAGACAATGCAGAGAGTGTCTGAAGGAAAGCAACAGGCTTTGCCTTGATTAGCTGATTGAACTTTTTGTGACAATGATCTGCAGTTCCGGGGAACAGAGAGAAGGCACTCAATGGTTACGCCATCAAGAGAGTAGGCAATGGTGATGCCATCTCCTTAAAGTAAAGTAAAATTTATTTACTAGTCACAAGTAAGGCTTACATTAACAGTGCAATGAAGTTACTGTGAAATTCCCTTAGTCACCACAGTCTGGCACCTGTTTGGGTCAGTGCACCTAACCTGCACATCTTTCAGAATGTGGAAGGAAACCAGAGTACCTGGAGGCAATCCATGCAGGCACAGAGCAAATGTGCAAACTCTACACAGGCAGTGACCCAAGCCAGGAATTGAACCCAGGTCCCTAGCGCTGTGAGGCAGGTGTGCTAACCACTATGCTACCGTGCTATTCTCCTCCAGAGAAAGCCAGCAATATATTGCTCTTGAACATTAGGGAATAAGAAATAGGAGTAGGAGTAAATCCCTTGAGTTTGCTCTGCCATTTAATACGATCATGGCTGACCCTTGACTTTAACACTTTGCTGCCCACTCCTCATAACACTTGATTCCCTTTGAGTCCTTATCATAATTGTCATCATCAGCTGTCCCTCGCTTTGAGGGTGACGTCTACTCAAGGTTGCAAGTTTCTGCCCTGGGTCTTCAAACAACTGAACAAGTTGATCTCAACCTTCAGATCTTTGGGCACACAGGGAAGGACACCTGACAAGATACTGGGATGTGGAGTGCAGGATTTACTTCCTTTTCCTTTCTTCTCTGCCACTGTTCCTTGTTGTCAAAATAATTTTTTTCATAGTTTTTAGATAGTTGAGTGAGCACAGCTGATGTGGTGTTGGATCCCTTTGTCAATGGTGAATTTTTGAGAGAGTTGGCTGCCAAGGTATGGGCAGTGCTTACTGTAGTTGAAGAGTATTTGGCAGAGCAAGGGTTAATGTAGGACTGGTGAAACAGGATCACCCACAGTGTAATATTAAGAAAGTGACATGATAGTAAATTGTGGGTGGAAGAGTTTGGAAGGAGCAAGCATGGAGGCAGCACCCATGCAGGGCTATACTTTGGAGAGGTGCATAGTTATAAGTTGTTAAGCAACACTTAGGGCCCTATTTTACCATTTTGATTCTAAGTGCGAGGCGGACTTAAAACTGGGAGTGTTTCAGATCCGACTTTTAGACCCGTTCTCAGGTGCCCCCATACACACTCTGCCTGAAAAAATGTCAGCGATTCCGAATCGTGCTGCAGAAGCCTGTTGGTGACGCTTAACACGCCCAAAACCCTGCAGCTCCGATCGGCGCCTCCAACTGCGCATACACAGAACAAATAATAATAGTATGCTGCTCCCCTGCCACATTCCTCCGGGGCCGGATAATATCTCCCTCTGCCCCCCATAGACATTGGCCCACACCCCCAACATTACTGACCCCGTTATACCCTCACCCCCGCCACCCAGACTGATCACGGGCCACTCCCCCTCCCCTGCAATGATCTCAGGCAGAGTGACAGCAAACCCCCCTTTCCCCTCTTTGATCTCAGGCAGAGTGGCAGTGGAGCCCCCCTTTCCTCCCCCCGATCTCAAGCAGACGCTCGGCACCTGCCTCCTCACTAACTAGAGTGCCCGAATCAGACTTTTGTGGAGCATATCTGTTTTGCGCCGATTCTGGATGGGTGAACACGGTGGTAAAGGACAAAGTGCCGGTAAGATTGGGCGTGCAGCCCTTTAAGTCAATTTAAATGCATGCAAATACATTTAAATGGCCATCGCACACATTTCGGGCATGGTCCCAATCGTGGCCAGTTATGGCCCTTGGTAAAGGGAGAAGTGGCGCGGAGGCGGGTGCAGATCACTCTACTCGCCTCACGCTCGACTTTACGAAGTTTTCACGCCCGAAAATGGATGCAATGCGATGGTAAAATTGGGCCCTTAGTGGTTTTTTGGCAAGATCGCCCCCTAAGTGCCAAACAAGCATGAAAATGGGAAAGATTCAGATTCGTATTTTGGGCAAGTTTAAAAATGCAACCTGACGCAACTCTGTGTAAAAAATAACGCACAATCTGTTTTCCACCAGTTGGGGAAGGGGGCAGAGCCTAAGCTCATGAGAAAGCTAGCAGCTGACAGTAGAGGGCACAAATGCGTTTGCAGAGATCTCTCTGTTCTGTGGAACAGAACAGAGAGATCTGTCAGTCACCTTTCCCCCTCTGGATATCGCTCACACCCCCGCAGTAATCATAGAATCGTAGAACCATACAGCGCAGTAGAGGCCCTTCAGCCCATTGAGTCCACACCGAAATATTAGAAACATCTGAACTCCTACCTAATCCCATCTGCCAGTATTTGGCCCATAGCCATGAATGTTACGATGTGCCAAGTGTTCATCCAGATACCCAGATACTTTTTAAAGGATAAGAGGCGACCCACCTCTACCACGTTCCCAGGCAGCGCATTCCAGACCAAACCAACACCACCCTCTGGGTAAAAAAGGTTTTTCCTCACGTCCCCTCTAAACCTCCTGACTCTCACCTTGAACCTATGTCCCCTTTTGACTGACCCTTCAACTAAAGGGAACAGCTGCTCCTTATCCACTCTGTCCATGTGCACCTCGATCAGGTCATCCCTCAGTCTTCTCTGCTCCAACAAAAACAACCCAAGCTTATGTCTTCATAACTTAAATGTTCCATTCCAGGCAGCATCCTGGTGAATCGCCTCTGCACCCCCTCCAGTGCAATCACATCCTTCTGATAATGTGGTGACCAGAACTGCACACAATACTCCAGCTGTGGCCTCACCAAAGTTCTATACAACTCCAACATGACTTCCCTGCTTTTGTAATCTATGCCTCGATTGATAAAGGCAAGTGTCCCATGTGCCTTTTTCACCACCCAACTAACATGCCCTTCCGCCTTCAGAGATCTGTGAACAAGCACTCTAAGTTCCCTTTGTTCCACAGAACTTCCGACCATTTATTGAGTACTTTCTTGTCAAATTACTCCTTCCGGAGTGTAGCATCTCACACTTTTCAGGATTAAATTCCATCTGCCACTTGTTTGCCCATTTGACCATTCTGTCTATGTCTTCTTGTAGCCCAAGACACTCCGCCTCATTGTTAACCACTAATCCAATCTTAGTGCCATCCACAAACTTACTAATCTTTCTCCACATAATCATTAATGAATAATAGGAGGCCCAACACAGATCCCTGTGGTACACCACTGGAACTGGTTTATAGTCACTAAAACAGCCTTCTGTCATCACCCTCTGTCTCCTACAACTGATGCGGAGATGCCGGGGTAAACACAGTAAGAAGTCTCACAACACCAGGTTAAAGTCCAACAGGTTTATTTGGTAGCAAAAGCCACTAGCTTTTGGAGCGCTGCAGCTTTCCGAAAGCTAGTGGCTTTTGCTACCAAATGAACCTGTTGGACTTTTACCTGGTGTTGTGAGACTTCTTACTGTCCTACAACTGAGCCAATTTTGAATCCACTTGATCAAGTTACCCTGTATCCCATGTGAATTTATCTTCTTTACAAGTCTCCCATGCGGGATCTTGTCAAAGGCTTTGCCGAAATCCATATAAACTCCATCGACTGCACTACCCTTATCTGCACACCTGGTCACCTCCTCAAAAAATTCAATCAAATTTGTTTGGCATGACCTCCCTCTCACAAAGCCATGCTGACTATTTCTGATCAAACTTTGCCTCTCCAAGTGGAGATAGACGCTCTCCTTCAGAAGTTTCTCTTATACTTTCTCTACCACTGACATGAGACTCACTGGTCTGTACTTCCCTGGTTTACCCCTACAACCCTTCTTAAATAGCGGAACAACTTTAGCTGTTCTCCAGTCGCCATGCACCTCCCCCATGATGTGGAGATGCCGGCGTTGGACTGGGGTAAACACAGTAAGAAGTTTAACAACACCAGGTTAAAGTCCAACAGGTTTATTTGGTAGCAAAAGCCTCACAAGCTTTCGGAGCCCCAAGCCCCTTCTTCAGGTGAGTGGGAATTCTGTTCACAAACAGGGCATATAAAGACCCAAACTCAATTTACATGAATAATGGTTGGAATGCGAATACTTACAGCTAATCAAGTCTTTAAGATACAAACAATGTGAGTGGAGAGAGCATCAAGGCAGGCTAAAAAGATGTGTATTGTCTCCAGACAGGACAGCCAGTGAAACTCTGCAGGTCCAGGCAGGCTGTGGGGATTACAAATAGTGTGACATGAACCCAATATCCCAGTTGAGGCCGTCCTCATGTGTGCGGAACTTGGCTATTAGTTTCTGCTCAGCGACTCTGCGTTGTTGTGTGTCGTGAAGGCCGCCTTGGAGAACGCTTACCCGAATATCAGAGGCCGAATGCCCGTGACTGCTGAAGTGCTCCCCAACAGGAAGAGAGCAGTCTTGCCTGGTGATTGTCGAGCGGTGTTCATTCATCCGTTGTCGCAGCGTCTGCATGGTTTCCCCAATGTACCATGCCTTGGGACATCGTTTCCTGTGACCTCCCCCATGGCCAGAGAGGAATTGAAAATTTGGGTCAGAGCCCCTGCTATCTCCTCCCTTGCCTCCCACAGTAGCCTTGGCACAATTCATCTGGACCTAGAGATTTATCCACTTTTAAGGCTGCCAACACCTCCAACACCTTGCCCTCGCTATATCAATTTGCTCAAGAACTTTGCAATCGCTCTCCCTGAATTCCATACCATCATCCTCATTTTCTTCGGTGAAGATGGATGTGAAGTATTCATTCAACATTCTACCAATGTCCTCTGGCTCCATATTGCCCCCTTGGCTCCTAATGGGCCACTCTTTCCCTGGTTATCCCTTTCCCATTGATATACTCATAGAATATCTTGGGATTTTCCCTACTTTTACCAGCCAGAGCTTTCTCATATCCCCTCCGATCACTGGCCTCCTGGGCTGACTGGCCCCCCATCCCCTGGATATTTCCCCCAATCCACCCCCGGTTGATTGCCCTTCCAGCCCGGCTCAGCTGATCGACCCTCACCCCCCGCCTCGGCCCAGTCGATCACCCCCACATTACCCCTGGCCTAGCTTGGTCATTTCTCCCCTCAATCCCTTCTCCCCAGCCTGGCCTGGGCGATCATTGCTCAACTGGCCAATCATCAGTTGCAGAATGTGCAGCTTTCCCTGCCCAAGCCGATTCCTGTTGAAGAATGGGCAGCACCAACCCACGTCTGCCTCCCTTTCATCTCTGCCCTCATCCAGGCCCCACCCCCTCCCCTTAGGCCCCACGCGCAGCACCACTCCCTTGGGCACTGCCTGGTGCACAGTGGGCATTGCCAGTGTAGCAGATTGGCCGTGGCAGGGTGCCAGGTTGGCACTGCCAGGGTCTCAGGTGGGCAGTGCCAGGCGGGCGCTGCCCAAAAGGCAATGCCCTCCCGCCCCTGACCTCCCAGGATGCTTCAATGTCTCTGGTCCTACTGGCAAGGCCATCACGACAAGTCCCCGCTGATGGGGACCATATGTGATCCTTGCCGGGGAGGACCTTCACTGGTGAGGCTACTAAAGCAAGTGAACCCAGACGGCTGCGTCCCAGGCTCACTGATAATACTTAAATCCACATTAACATGGATAAGGTATTATAATCAGCTTTGTGCCCTTCCTGGAAATGAGGCTGATCTTGCCAGATATCCGGGCCTGATGAGATTGTGAGAGGTGAGAAATCGGGTGTAAACCCTATTTTTGCGCTTCTGTCGCGATGTTACCGGCTTGTCCCGCCCATCGACCAATGGGCCGAGAAGGTAAGATCGCCCCCTTAATGTTCAAACATATACACCTCCAGAACTCTCCATGAGACACCACACAATCCTTACAACGTGTTGGCCATGAAGGCTGGACCCCAAAATCCAGAAAGGATGAAAAAGTAAATAAACTGCAATCTGACCTGCGAGAAATGCACATAAATTTAAAACACTGACAGAGGCCACCTGGTTACTGCACAACCATTTTAACAAAATGTAATGCTGTTCTCCCCTCCATGGATAATAAATTTAGACTCACGTACGCTCAGGTAAGGGCCAAATCAGACCCAAACTTGGGTGGTCATGGAGAACAAATATTTTACCTTACAGTAGTACAAGATTAAGAAGAAATCAGAGGAAGTACAAGTGAATACATATTATAAAAGCAAAATACTGCAGATGCAGTTTGCGTGATGGATTGGGCAGGGTCTGTGAAGAAAGAAACAATTAACATTCTGAGTCCATTTGACGTTCCTTCAGAGCTAAAGAGGATAAATGTGTTGGATTATATACTGTAAAAGAGGGGGTGGAGCAAAGTAAAAGGAGCGAAATAAAAACAGAAGCTGCTGGATGAGGGATCCTGTGTATGCTTCGTCCTGTTTGCTTCAGGCGATGCAAAGACTTCATTTTAAGATATTTCTGCCTATGCACAATTACATTTAAATGCTAGACTGTAGGGGCTAACTAACGCTGCTAAGCTGAACAATTGTAACTAACTTGACTACATGTAGAATCAGAAGGCATGATGGGTTAGCTGAAAATTGACTGCATTTCTGAAGGATAAACAATGCAGGCAAACAACAGTTTCCCACAACAGCAGCGACGAGGATTGTTTTTCTAGATGGAGACAGCATGAACAACGGTTTCCCATAACAGCCACTGCAGGGATTGGTTTTCTAGACAGTGACAGCATGCGAAAAACACTTCCAATAAAGAGAGATGGGTTGAAGTGTATTTTGATTTTAGAGTGTTCAGTTCAGTTCAGTTCTTAGATTCCACTCATTTCAGTACTTATTCGTTTGTAGAGGGACTTGTTGGCCGAGAAGCCAGTCTCCAAGTTCGCCCTCTGCTTCTGTCGTGCTAATTCTATAAGTTCTTTTCAATAAAAGAAGACCATTTTAAAACTCATACCCGTGCGGTCCTCTCATCTGTTCAAACGAATAATTGGACCCAGCACTGGATACTCTCAGCAGGCTTTTGATTTTGACTTGATTTGATTTGGTTTATTATTGTCACATGTATTGGTATACAGTGAAAAGTATTGTTTCTTGCGCGCCATACAGACAAAACATATTGTTCATAGAGAAGGAAACGAGACAGTGCAGAATGTAGTGTTACAGTCAAAGCTAGGGTGTAGAGAAAGGTCAACTTAATGCAAGGTAAGTCCATTCAAAAGTCTAATAGCAGCAGGGAAGAAGCTGTTTTTGAGTTGGTTGGTACGTGACCTCAGACTTTTGTATCTTTTTCCCTAAGGAAGAAGGTGAAAGAGAGAATGTCCGGGGTGCGTGGAGTCCTTAATTATGCTGGCTGCTTTGACGAGGCAGCGGGAAGTGTAGACAGAGTCAATGGATGGGAGGCTAGTTTGCGTGATGGATTGGGCAGGGTCTGTGAAGAAAGAAACAATTAACATTCTGAGTCCATTTGACGTTCCTTCAGAGCTAAAGAGGATAAATGTGTTGGATTATATACTGTAAAAGAGGGGGTGGAGCAAAGTAAAAGGTCAGTGACAAGTGGGGTGGCACATTGGCACAATGGTTTGCATTGCTGCCTCACAGTGCCAGGGACCTGGGTTCGATTCTGGCCTTGGGTGACTGTCTGTGTGGAGCTTGCATGTTCTCCCCATGTCTTTGTGGGTTTCCTTTGCATTCTCTGGTTTCCTCCCACAGTCCAAAGATTTGCAGGTTAGGTGGATTAACCAGGTTAAATTGCCTTTTAGTGTCCAAAAAGAGGTGTAGGTCAGGGGGATTAGCGATGGTAAATGCTTGGGTTATGGGGATAGAGGGAAGGTCCTGGGTAAGATATTCCTTCAGTACGGATTCGATGGGCCAAATGGTCACCTTCTGCAGTGTAGAGATTTCATGTGGAATCTAGGATAGGTTGCAACAAAGATGTGTCATGTCAGGCACAAAGCGAAGGAAGTTTTAATGGCAGTGTGAAGGATTATGGAATGTGCTGATAATGGCATAAAGATAAGATAGTGGAATGTGTTAATAGCAGAATAAATGTCAGTGCTCAGTGAAAGCAAAACTAAAGAACAAGTAATAGGTGGTCCAGTGGGGTAGGGGGTGGGTGGTTTGCAATGGGACAAAAGACATTTTTTTTGGATGAGAAAATGGTGTCAAGATGAGGGAGAAAGGTCACAAAGGTCACGGGGTGAACGCTGACATGGTAGAAGCTCCATTTTTGAAGATGGCATTCCTGGAACAGATGCAACAAGATGGAAAACTGGGAGAAGGGGATGGTGTCCGTACAGGAAGAAAGGTATGAGGATCTGTAGTTGAAGTAGCTGTGGGAGTCGATGGGCTTGTAATGAATATTGGTAGTCAGTCTATCACTGGAAATGGAGACTGAAAAATTAAGATAATGAAGGGAAGTGTCAGAGATGGACTATGTGAAGGTGGGATAGAGATGGAAATTGGAAGCAATATCAATATATTTTCCAGTCCAGATGAGACCATGAAGTGGCGCCAATACATGATGTCATTGATAAACAATTGTTTCCTACTTTCCACTGGAAGATCACAAAAAGGAGAAAATTGAATTTAATGTCACTCTGAACGAACACCAGAACTGTTGGCAGACAAAACTCAGCAATGGTGAAAGCCGAGAGGTACAAGAAAGAAACTGAATAGCTGGAGAACCATCTGAAACAAAAAGAGGAGGCATTGAAAGGAAAAGCTGCAGAAATTTCCAAGCTGCGATGAAGCCATGAGTTGCGCAGTTATAGAATTGAAACAAGTTAAGACTTGGTCAGAGACAGACCTGGCCAACAGTGAAACCAAAATGAAGGAAAAGAACAGAGCTGTGCTGGAGGTGGAGAAAGAAAACAAAGCAATTAGATCAGAAAATGCAAATTCGATGCTGAAGCTTAAAGAACTAGGGGGAAAAAAAACACTGGATGCCTCAAACATACTGAGAAGCATTGAGTTGTTGAAGAATGAGAGGCCCAATTCTCCCATCCTGACACACACGTTTTTTGGCGCGTTGGGATGGGAGAATCGCGTATCGGTCATTTTGCGGGATTCACTCATGTGTTCCCGAGGCATGCGCGTCTCAAACAGCCGGAGAACAGGCTCAGTCAGGACCACGCTGGAAACCGGCAGGAAGAGAGGTAAGTAAATTAAAAGTATTTTTAATCGATTATAAATGTGATTATCGGGCCCGGTATGGAGTTCTCCAGGCCCGATAGCATCTCCCACCCCACCAGGAGTATTTCACTCCAGCGGGGTTTAGAGTAGCTCCCCATTTGCGGGGAACGAGTGGGAGAAACCCCCCCCCCGGAGAGAAGGGAGGGCAATCGGAGCCCCCAAGGAGGTCGGGCGGTGGGGGGGTGGTGCCCCCTGGTCATGGGCCCCCTGGCACTGCCCAAGGGGCAACCTGCCCATGTCCAGGGGGCACTTTGGCACCGCCCATCGGGCATCAGGCAGTGCCAAGGGGGTGGGGCTAAGGGGGTGGGGCCTCGGTGGCAAGGGACGGGGTATATGGGGGTGAGGCCTGGGGGGTGTGGGGCCACAGGGCAGGGCCAATTATGGGCAGAGCCAAGGGGGTGGAGCCTACTGTGGGCAGAGCCTAGGGGCGATCGGTGGGGTTGGGGGGGCCCACTGCCACTCTGTATTGGGATCGGTCGGGGCTGAAGGGAGGCTAGCGATCGGGGCAGGCTGGGGTGTCGGTCTGCTGAGGGGTCTGCCTCCCGTGCAGGTGATCTGCCTACTGTGGGTGTGGTCTCCCTTCCGGGGAGGGTTCTGCCGGGGTGGGGGGGAGGGGGGATGGGAGGATGCCACTGCTGGGATGGGAGGGGCGTTGGTTGCTGGAGATCAGGATGCTCCGGGACAGGAAGGGGGGTTAGGCTGACCCGGGAATGCTTGTGGGGCCCGCGATTGGGCCATGGGGGGTTGGAGGGGCAGCACTGCGGTGGTTCCAGGTTGGCCAGCGATCGAGCTGGCCAGCAAACTGCGATCTGACAGATCGGGGCCACTGCGCATGCACAGACTCCGGGAGTGCGAATAGGCTCCGCCCCCGAGCTTTTAATGATATTCACGATTGTGGCCTCTGCATTGCACAGATTGTGGGAGATTTGAGTCTGAAGTTGAACTGAAAAAACAGTCATGATTTACACCCCGTTTTCTCGCCAATTCAGCAGTTTTGGGTGAATCGCCCCCGACGTTGCTGAAATGAAAATCAAGAATGTCAAGAAAACGTTGAACAGTTGTAAGAAAAGGTAAAAGTTCTCACAACGGAGCATGAAGAGTCTCAGATGCAGTTTAGCAAAAAGGAAACTCCGAAACGATGAGCTTCAAGCTAACACTAGTGTCATGAAGTCAATACTGGAACAGCAAAAGGAATTCCTGATGAATCAGAACAGTTAGTTCAATGCAGAATTAACAACCAAAAACTGATGAAATGTTGGAACTTCATCATATAAAGACCATGAAATTCATGAACTTCGCTCCAATCTGTGGGATGCACAGCTTGGAAGAGCAAATCCCAGACTTTAAAAGCTGAAAAAGAAATATTCTAAGAAACAAATTGAGGATCCAATGAACTGATTGGGCCTAAAGTGTATTCAGTGACCATGGAAGAATAATTCTGAAAAGAACTGAATGCTCAGGTGAAAGCAGTTAAACTTATATAAGAGTTCCACAGAGTATTCAGAAACAAGAACAATTGAACTCACCAAAGTAGTTGCTGAACTGAATGAAAAAATAAAAAAGAATTTATCTAAAATTGCGAAACAAGTAGAAATTAAGATTCCTGTTTTCGCAACGTAAACTTCGAAGAAGGACATGGTAGATCCCACGACAAAGAAAACATGAGTCCATTCTGTGAATGAACAGAGGAAAGATTTCCTTCGGAAGGAACAGGATAAGCCCATGGTATTTGGCTAAGGAAGACAGATTGTGGATAAAGAAAAATACAACTCAACAGAGTGAGAAAAGTGAATCAAATGGTGACAACCAAACAGAACACGACGGTTTCAACTCTGAACTGATAAAGTTTGTCTAAAGTAATTGCGTCTACCACTCCACCAAATGTGAGAAGAACGAGATCTGCAAGAATAATCAAGCCTCCAGATGTACAAACTTATAAAGTCAGAGATTTGACGGGGGAGAAGGGATAGCATGTGTGGTGAACTATCGTTGGTTCCCACTGTGGGATTGTTCTAATGTTGTTGTTGGGCTAGGGTGGGATTGATACACCTGTGGTTGTTACTGTTGTGGCACATCCCAGTCGGGCTCCGCCTCCTGGGAGAGGTATAAGACCCCCTGCTCGGGCGGGACCCCTTCAGTCTGGGATAGTGTGTTAAAGTTCTGATAGTTCCATTGTTAGTTAATAAAAGCCTTCTTTTACCGAAGCTTTGTGCCTCGTGTCCAATTGATGCGCATCAATTTTATTAACTAACATTAAACTCTCGACGGAAGGAAAAAAAGAAAGGAGAGTATGGAGCAAATCCTAAAGCCAGAACGTCTGACGCTAGATCCACGTGCGGTGGGCGCTTCTAACACCTTCGACCACTGGCTGAAGTGTTTTGAAGATTACCTAGCAGCCTCCGCAGCGGTCACCACAGATGATGACAGACTCCGGGTCCTCCATGCGAGGGTAAGCGACACAGTCTACCTCGCGATCCGTATGGCCACCACTTACCCGAGGGCCCTCGAGCTTTTAAAAAAGCGCTATACGAAACCTCCTAACGAGATCCACGCTCGTTACCTCCTCGCTACATGACGTCGGCAGTCGGGCGAAACCATGGAGGACTACGCCAATGAGCTCTTGCAGCTTGCCAGGGGCTGTGACTGCAAAGCTGTGTCGGCTGAGCAGTACATGTACGACCTCGCCCGAGATGCGTTTGTGGCCGGGGTCGGGTCTTCATACATCCGTCTCAAGCTGCTAGAAAAGGGAAATCTCAACCTGACCCAAGCTATGGAATTAGCTGAAATGCTTGAGGCGGCTTCGAAGAGCTTGGTCCTGTATCCGGAGGACCACGTGGAGACAACGTGGCAGGAGCAGTCGCAAATCCCTCCTCGCCCCACGGGCTCGAAGCGCAGTGTTATGGCGTGCTCCCTTGTGGACCAGACGACGGCTGCAGCCCCATGCGGCCCGCGGTGCTACTTCTGCGGAGGAACCAAACATCCACGACAAAAGTGTCCCGCTAAAGCGGTAGTCTGTACCTTATGCGGTAAAAAGGGGCATTATGCGAAGGTGTGCAGATCGAAGCCCAAGAACGGCAGTGCGGCCTGTGACCCTTCGGAACGGGGATCATCACCATCGTCGTCGAAGTACTCACAGGGTTTGTCTACGTGCGAGTCCAGGACGACGCCATTGCGGTTGACGGAGTCGGAGGAGGATGACCACCAGGAGTCGCTACGTTTGGCGCCCTCACCCATGTGCGATTCATGGGGGCGGCCATTTTGGTCGACGATGACCATGAGCGACCAGCAGGGGTCCTCAGCATCGACCTCAGCTGCCTGCAGTGACGTTCACGGACCAACGGTGGCGTCGATCATCCTGGACCAGGCTAAGCATCACAGGCTTGATTGTTCGATGATGGATATACAGGTAAATGGTCGTGCAATTTATTGTCTGTTTGACAGCGGGAGCACTGAGAGCTTTATTCACCCTGACACTGTGAAGAGGTGTGGACTCCAGATTCAACCTGCCAAACAGACAATCTCTATGGCATCAAGGTCCCGGTCTGTCCCTGTGCTAGGATGTTGTGTGGTAACTTTGAAAGTGCAAGGCACAATTTACGAGCGATTCAGGCTCCTTGTGTTGCCGCATCTTTGCGCACCAATTCTCCTCGGACTAAACTTTATGGTCCACATGAAGAGTGTGATCCTACAGTACGGTGGGCCACTCCCTTCGCTGACAGTGGGGGAACAGCTGCAGTCTCCAAATTGTCCAAAGCGCCCTGCCTGCAATCTTTCTACGTTAAAGATCACCACACCCTCTTTATTTCAGAATCTGGTACCAGGCTGCAAGCCCATCGCTACTAAAAGTAGGCGTTACAGCACTGAAGATCGGATCTTCATCAGATCTGAGGTTCAGCGACTCCTCAAAGAAGGGATCATACAGCCCAGTGTTAGTCCGTGGAGAGCACAGGTTGTGGTGGTCAAGAGCGGGAACAAACCCCGGATGGTCATTGATTACAGTCAGACCATTAATCGATATACGCAGCTGGATGCGTATCCCCTCCCGCGCATATCTGATATGGTCAATCAGATTGCGCAGTACCGGGTGTTCTCCACCATAGACCTTAAGGCCGCCTACCACCAACTCCCCATTCGCCCAGAGGACCGACACTACACGGCCTTTGAGGCGGATGGTCGTCTGTATCAGTTCCTTAGGGTTCCATTTGGTGTCACCAATGGGGTCTCGGTCTTCCAGCGTGCTATGGACCAAATGGTGGACCAGAACAGGTTGCGGGCTACCTTCCCGTACCTGGATAATGTCACCATCTGCGGCCGTGATCAGCAGGACCATGACACAAATCTCCAGAACTTTTTACGCACTGCATCTCGCCTGAATTTGACCTACAACAGGGAGAAGTGTGTATTCCGTACGCGCCGGTTAGCCATCCTGGGATACGTGGTGGAAAACGGGGTCATTGGCCCTGATCCAGACCGTATGCGCCCCCTTGCTGAACTTCCCTTGCCCGCTAGCGCAAAAGCACTGAGAAGATGCCTAGGCTTCTTCTCCTATTATGCGCAGTGGGTCCCCAACTACGCGGACAAAGCCCGTCCGCTTATTAAGTCTACGACTTTTCCACTCACGCCAGAGGCCCAATTGGCCTTCAAGGAATTGAAACACGACATCGCGAAAGCCACGATGTACGCGGTAGATGAATCCATCCCTTTTCAGGTGGAAAGCGATGCATCTGATTTCGCCCTGGCCGCCACACTTAACCAGGCGGGCAGGCCCGTCGCGTATTTTTCCCGCACCCTCCAAGGCCCCGAAATTCGGCATTCAGCGGTGGAAAAGGAGGCCCAGGCCATTGTGGAGGCCGTCAGACACTGGCGCCATTACCTGGCGGGAAAGCGGTTCACCCTGATCACGGACCAGCGGTCCGTGGCGTTCATGTTCAACAACACGCAGAGGGGCAAGATCAAGAATGATAAAATCTTGCGGTGGAGAATTGAACTCTCCACCTATAACTACGATATCATGTATCATCCAGGGAAACTCAATGAGCCCTCGGATGCCCTCTCGCGCGGAACATGCGCTACTACGCAGGAGGATCGCTTGAACGCCCTCCATAATGACCTGTGCCATCCTGGGGTCACTCGGCTCTACCACTTTGTCAAAGCCCGCAACCTGCCTTACTCGGTGGAGGATGTCAGGTCGGTGACAAGGAGCTGTCGGATTTGCGCGGAATGCAAACCGCACTTTTACCGACCTGACCGGGCACATTTGGTCAAGGCCACCCGCCCCTTCGAGAGGCTGAGTGTGGATTTTAAGGGCCCCCTTCCCTCAACAGATCGGAACGTGTACTTTCTGAGCATAATAGATGAGTACTCCCGGTTCCCGTTTGTTGTCCCCTGCGCGGACACGTCGGCTGCCACGGTGATCAAGGCATTCCATGATCTTTTTACCCTGTTCGGGTACCCCAGCTATATCCATAGCGACAGGGGCTCGTCGTTCATAAGTAATGACTTGAGGCAATTCCTGCTCTCATACGGGATTGCCTCTAGTAGGACCACGAGTTACAACTCTCGGGGTAATGGACAGGTGGAACGAGAGAATGCTACAGTCTGGAAGGCTGTCCTATTGGCACTGAAGTCCAAAGGCCTTCCAGTCTCCCGTTGGCAGGAGGTCTTCCCTGATGCGCTTCACTCCATTCGCTCCCTCCTGTGTACGGCAACCAATGCTACTCCCCACGAGAGGACGGGGTATAGAGTATAAAAGCTGGAGTCTGATGATGCAGCTGTATAGAACGCTGGTTAGGCCACATTTGGAGTACTGCGTCCAGTTCTGGTCGCCGCACTACCAGAAGGACGTGGAGGCATTGGAGAGAGTGCAGCGAAGGTTTACCAGGATGTTGCCTGGTATGGAGGGTCTTAGCTATGAGGAGAGATTGGGTAGACTGGGGTTGTTCTCCTTGGAAAGACGGAGAATGAGGGGAGATCTAATAGAGGTATACAAGATTATGAAGGGTATAGATAGGGTGAACAGTGGGAAGCTTTTTCCCAGGTCGGAGGTGACGATCACGAGGGGTCACGGGCTCAAGCTAAGAGGGGCGAAGTATAACTCAGACATCAGAAGGACGTTTTTTACACAGAGGGTGGTGGGGGCCTGGAATGCGCTGCCAAGTAGGGTGGTGGAGGCAGGCACGCTGACATCGTTTAAGACTTACCTGGATAGTCACATGAGCAGCCTGGGAATGGAGGGATACAAACGATTGGTCTAGTTGGACCAAGGAGCAGCACAGGCTTGGAGGGCCGAAGGGCCTGTTTCCTGTGCTGTACTGTTCTTTGTTCTTTGTTTGTTCTTTGAGAGGATGTTCTCATTCCCTCGGAAGTCGTCCTCGGGGATATCTTTACCAGCCTGGTTGACGTACCCAGGACCCGTCCTCCTGCAGCGACATGTAAGGGCCCGCAAGTCCGACCCCTTGGTCGAACAGGTCCACCTCCTCCACGCCAACCCTCAGTATGCCTATGTGGCATATCCTGACGGGCGAGAGGACACAGTCTCGATCCGAGACCTGGCGCCCGCAGGGGATGTAGCAACTCCTGTCGCTCCCATACCCCCTGTAACGAATCCCTTATCCCTTATTTCTCCCCCGGACGTGGCGCGGACAGCATCGGGACCGATGCTTAACAGTTTTACTCCAATGCACAGCTTGCCTGAGCCCCGAAGATCGTCGCCATCGCAGAATGTATCGGGATCCCCTGCACTACCGTTTCATCAGGGTCAACCGGCCTGTGAGTCCGTGGGAGAACAGCTGGACGCTGTTTTGGGGAGAACGCCACCGCAAGCACCTACTCCGGTGTCACCGCTGGTATTGAGGAGGTCACAACGATGGTGCGGTCTTCCAGACCGTCTGAACTTATAATCTGTTGACATTTTAGTCTGTTTTCGTACCCCGCCGGCCTTTGTTCTCAAAGGAGGGGTGAATGTGGTGAACCATCGTTGGTTCCCACTGTGGGATTGTTCTAATGTTGTTGTTGGGCTAGGGTGGGATTGATACACCTGTGGTTGTTACTGTTGTGGCACATCCCAGTCGGGTTCCGCCTCCTGGGAGAGGTATAAGACCCCCTGCTCGGGCGGGACCCCTTCAGTCTGGGATAGTGTGTTAAAGTTCTGATAGTTCCATTGTTAGTTAATAAAAGCCTTCTTTTACCGAAGCTTTGTGCCTCGTGTCCAATTGATGCGCATCAGCATGTAAGTAAAAGTTGCATTGTAACCAGATGTTGGTTAAAGATTTGGGTGGTTGGTGTAGTATAAGGGTGCATGGGGATCGGAGCAGGCGAGGGGTGGACCATGGAAAGGTCCATTGACCCTGAGTGGGATTTTTCAGTTTTGGGGTGAGCGCAGCTGGAAAATCCAGCTCGATGACTCTATTAGTGCTGAGGAACTGGATTCGGTGACAGGTGGGCAACTAAAAAGTTGAAAGTTTATTTATTCATCACAAGTAAGGTTTACATTAACAATGCAATGAAGTTACTGTGAAATTCCCCTAGTCGCCACAGTCCAAAGAACAAAGAACAAAGAACAACACAGCACAGGAACAGGCCCTTCGGCCCTCCAAGCCCGCGCCGCTCCCCGGTCCAGGATTGAATCCTGAATCCAGGATCCCCGCCCAATTTTCCAGCCTATCTACATACCAATATCCTATCCACCGAGCTGTCCCCCACAGCTACGATGCTTTGTTCATTACAACCTATTAACTCACCCCCACCCCCCCATTCCAGACCATGTGATCTCCAGGGAGAGGCGAAAACCCAGAGTGAAAAACCCCAGGGCCAATATGGGGAAAAGAAAATCTGGGAATTTCCTCTCCGACCCCCTGAGGCGATCGAAACGAGTCCAGGAGATCACAATGGCCCTGATCGGAAAATGCTTCCCAACCCTAGTCATTTCCACTTCCACGAGAAACAAGGAACAATTAGCCCGCGCCGCTCCCTGGTCCAAACTAGACCACTCTTTTGTATCCCTCCATTCCCACTCCGTTCATATAGCTGTCTAGATAAGTCTTAAACGTTCCCAGTGTGTCCGCCTCCACCACCTTGCCCGGCAACACATTCCAGGCCCCCACGACCCTCTGTGTGAAATATGTCCTTCTGATATCTGTGTTAAACCTCCCCCCCTTCACCTTGAACCTATGACCCCTCGTGAACGTCACCACCGACCCGGGGAAAAGCTTCCCACCGTTCACCCTATCTATGCCTTTCATAATCTTATACACCTCTATTAAGTCTCCCCTCATCCTCCGTCTTTCCAAGGAGAACAACCCCAGCTTCCCCAATCTCTCCTCATAACCAAGCCCCTCCATACCAGGCAACATCCTGGTAAACCTCCTCTGTACTCTCTCCAAAGCCTCCACGTCCTTCTGGTAGTGTGGCGACCAGAACTGGACGCAGTATTCCAAATGCGGCCGAACCAACGTTCTATACATCTGCAACATCAGACCCCAACTTTTATACTCTATGCCCCGTCCTATAAAAGCAAGCATGCCATATGCCTTCTTCACCACCTTCTCCACCTGTGACGTCACCTTCAAAGATCTGTGGACTTGCACACCCAGGTCCCTCTGCGTCTCTACACCCTTTATGGTTCTTCCATTTATCGTGTAGCTCCTCCTTACATTATTCCCACCAAAATGCATCACTTCGCATTTATCAGGATTGAACTCCATCTGCCATTTCCTTGCCCAAATTTCCAGCCTATCTATATCCTTCTGTAGCCTCTGACAATGTTCCTCACTATCTGCAAGTCCTGCCAGTTTTGTGTCGTCCGCAAACTTACTGATCACCCCAGTTACTCCTTCTTCCAGATCATTTATATAAATCACAAACAGCAGAGGTCCCAATACAGAGCCCTGCGGTACACCACTAGTCACAGGCCTCCAGCCGGAAAAAGACCCTTCCACTACCACCCTCTGTCTTCTGTGACCAAGCCAGTTCTCCACCCATCTAGCCACCTCCCCCTTTATCCCATGGGATCCAACCTTTTTCACTAGCCTACCATGAGGGACTTTGTCAAACGCTTTACTAAAGTCCATATAGACAACATCCACGGCCCTTCCTTCGTCAACCATTTTGGTCACTTCTTCAAAAAACACCACCAGGTTAGTGAGGCATGACCTCCCTCTCACAAAACCATGTTGACTATCGTTAATGAGTTTCCAGCGCCCGTTCGGGTCAATGCACCTAACCCACATGTCTTTCAGACTGTGGGAGGAAACCGGAGCACCCAGAGGAAACCCACATAGACACGGACAATGTGCAAACTCCACACAGACAGTGACCCAAGCCGGGAATCGAACCCGAGTCCCTAGCGCTGTGAGGCAGCAGTGCTAACCACTGTGCCACCATGCCGCCCAAGTGGCAGATATTGTTTAATGTGGACTGACTTAGGCTTAGAACAACTGATGTGAACCATTTTAGAGATAACTAATTCACTAATTGAGAAGATGATGGAATAAACAGAGTCCAGGGCTAAGGGGAAGACTCTAATTTCCTCAAGACCCACAGCACTTTGAGATGTCTGCACTCATCTAATTCTGGTCTCTAGGGTATTCCCAATTTTAATTGTGCTCACCATCATTGTGTCTTCAGCTGTCAAGGCAATAAGCTCCGGAAGTCTCTCTCTAAACCTCTCCACATTTCTCTCTCCCTCTCTTTCTTCCTTTCAGAAGCACCTTTAAACCTACCTCATTGACCAAATTTTTGGCATCTGCCCTATTATTGTGATTTGTGTCCCTATGAGTAATTTAGTTATTTTGGGCAGCATTTTCCAGCCTTGCTCACCCCAAAACTGTAAAATCCCAACCGAGGTCAGCAACAATAATGGACCCAAGGTTTGGAAGAAAATTTTCCCTTGAAGGTCTTTCTATCTTTGGCAGGCCAGGATTTGGAAATAATTGGTGAGAAAGAGGTTACTACAGTAAGAGAGCTCCGGACCTTTACCACCTTCCTCCACATGGAAACTTCAGGAAGCAGTGATAACAGGACCAGAAGGGAAAGACATTTACCAAGACTCTAGACCCATCCTTGCAGCCATCATTTACATGTGGTCAATGAGGAAGTTGCAATGAGCAACAGCCCCAGTGTGTGCAGGGAGAAATGGATCCTATGCAGGCTGATGAAATAGTAGTAGACTCACTGTCTGAATTTTCCAATATTCTCTGCCATGTTCCAGCCCAAAACTGTCAGGAATGTTGAGAAATATTTTTCTCAGTCTGAAAATTTCAAACACTCTTCTGGAACTTTTGTTTATAACAATGCAAATAATAGTACAAGACTTAGTTGCACATTTTAATACTTTGGGTATAGTCTGCTTTTTTCATGTCAGGGAATAAAAAATGTCTACTGGGATTATTCCCAACTAAGGTGTGCACCTCAAGTGCTTTCCCATTCTGCACAATTATGACAAATGAGCTTATGGGGAAAAGAAATTAAAAGCCAAAACATGTTCTTTTGCATTTCAACATTTGTAGAAATTTCAAAAAGTAATCTTGCAGAATGCAAGATACAGTCAAAAAAAAGCTGTGATAATTCCAACCTTGTCTCTTATCTTTGTGCAAGGATAAAAAGTAACACACGGAATAGTAAGTAAGTGAGGCTCATTATGCAGTTTGCTATTAATAAGGAACTGTCATCCCTTTGGGATATACAGATTGAGTTAATTTTTTTAAATACTTTAGGCAGTAATGGCAAGACCTTTCCCTATAGGCCATAGAGTGGAAAATTACAAAAGCGACACTGTTAATTGTACTTTATTGAAAACAGATGCTAACAATGTGCTAAGTCTTTGAATTTATTCATCTGGGATACAGCTAGCATTTTTAAAGTGCATATTACAAATGCAGGAAATTCTTACATACGCACTGCCATAAATCACTTGAAGCCCACTAACGGTAGGCCAGACTATTCCTCATCTTTTGTAAAATTCCAGCACTATAAAGCAAAGTTTTAAAAATTATTCAAATTTGCCCAAAGGGAAAGAAGCAGTCACTGCATTGGTTAGCAACTGTGTATTGGGACAGCTGAACCCCAGTTGTTTCTGGTTAGTTGTTGGCCGGCTGTACCTATTAGAGATGGGCAGTAAATGTTGGCCTAGTCAGCAACGTCCACATTCCACAAGTGAATAAAAATATCACAAACAGACATAGCCTAAATTTGGCTGACAAAATTGGGGACAAATGCTTTCCGGCTGGTTGCTGGTTGGTTTCTGGTTGCTCTGGCTGATCCCAAGTAAATGCTGGTTATTCTGGTTAGGATCTGATCCAGTTACTACTGCTTTTTCCTTCTGGGTGGATGATGATAGTTTACCATATTTGCCTTTAATATTTACTTGCAAGTTAGTACTTGAAGTATGACATAAACTTGTTGTTTCACTGTTACAAAATCTTGTACAGAATTAGTATATTCAACTATCCCTCGATTATAAAAGAAGAGGCTAAAATAGCCCTGTCTTTAGGCATTTGAACAATTACTGTTACCTCTTGATCACAGATTATGGGTAATGCACTAAAATGAAAATATTTCTCCAAAAATTCATTTCAGCACGCTGCCTAGCTATAAATGTAGGCCTTGATCACTATGATCACATTACTGCATATTAATGCTGTGATCACAATATAGTGCACAATTCAAGGCAGGAATTCGACCCATGATTCTGAGCTCAAGTACAAAAGAAAGGCTTGCCTTTACATTGAACATTTCATTGGACCATTGGAGATCTCAAGTGCTTTATAGACATGAACTGCTTTTGCAATGTAATGCAGGAAACAAAGCAGCCAATTTGCGTGCAGCAACCTCTCACAAACAACGTGTTAATGGCCAAATCATCTTTTTAAAATTTATTTGTTCATGGGATATGGGCATCATTGGGTAGGCCAGCATTTATTGCCCATCTTTGAGGGCATTTAAGAGTCAACCACATTGCTGTGGGTCTGGAGTCACATGTAGGCCAGACCAGGTAAGGACAGCAGATTTCCTTCTCTAAAGAACACTATGTTGATTGAGGGATAAATATCAGTTAGGGAACTAGAGAAAACCCCTGCTCTTCTTCAAAAGAGTACCATGCGATCATTTATATCAAACAAAGAGAGCAAATCAGATCTTTATGTGGAGTAAAACTTCTGCCTACTGCCTTATACTTCCTGTAACTCTATCTCAGATCCTAGAGGTGAGGCCATGAACATGTTCAAGGCAGGCATCCAGGCCTGTAGCAGCAACACTGACAACTGTCCAGTGGAGGAATCTGATGCACAGCAGCCTGCCCTTCAAGATGAAAGCCAAAGGACGATCAGACTAAAGATGAAAGGTTCCTGCTCCTCTCCTAATACAACACTGATAAGTCCAGAATCGAATGGTAACTTATGAGGTTCATCTGTTGTGGATTGTAACTAAACAATCAGTGATGCAGGATCAAATCTGGAAAAACAATCTGGTAACTTAACTCCATTAGATAAATGCCTCTTTACGTTATGGCACAATTATTCCACAATCTACCATGCTCTAAATGCCCCCATTTGTTATTTCAATTATGCAGAGAGATTTACAAGGCGATTTCCCCATAACCCATTTATGGAATTAAACTTATTCCGTAGTTATTCATTTACCACAGTTTCTTATGTACATTGGTTTAATGACATGCAGCCTTGCCAGTTATACCCACAAGCTAGAAGAGTTGTTAATGCTACTTATCAATATTACTCCATTAATAACATTATGTAATTATTATTATGTAATGATTGTCTGTTTAGTAAAGAAGCCAAATTTTTACTTTGAATATGTATAAAATGACAACCATCAAGGAAAAATATGAAAATGGCAACATGTTTTCTGTTTGTACTGCTTTAATTTTAAAAAACGTTGTCAAACTCAAACACATTTACTGCTGATGGAGGAATAAGGAATAAAGAGAATACAGCCAAAAAACAAGGGGGGAAATTTGGGGGAATTGTGAAAACAGGCACAGTGGGGGTACTGTACAAATAAAGCATATATTTTTTATTCATTCTCGAGAAGTGTGCATTGCTAGCGAAGCCACCATTTATTGCCCATCCCTAATTGTCCTTGAGAAGGTGGTGGTGAGCTGCCTTCTTCAGCTGCTGTGACTGTCTGACATAGGTACACCCACAGTGCTGTTAGGGCGACATGATGGCCCAGTGGTTAGCACTGCTCCATGATGGCCTAGTGATTAGCACTGTGTGGTGAACCATCGTTGGTTCCCACTGGATAGTACTGGGCCAGGGCTGGCCAGCACTATGGGAATGTATATAGGTTACTGTGGGATTGTACTAATGTTGTTGTTGGGCTAGGGTGGGATTGATACACCTGTGGTTGTTACTGTTGTGGCACATCCCAGTCGGGCTCCGCCTCCTGGGAGAGGTATAAGACCCCCTGCTCGGACGGGACCCCTTCAGTCTGGGATAGTGTGTTAAAGTTCTGATAGTTCCATTGTTAGTTAATAAAAGCCTTCTTTTACCGAAGCTTTGAGCCTCTTGTCCAATTGATGCGCATCAATTTTATTAACTAACATTAAACTCTCGACGGAAGAAAAAAAGAAAGGAGAGTATGGAGCAAATCCTCAAGCCAGAACGTCTGGCGCTAGATCCACGTGCGGTGGGCGCTTCTAACACCTTCGACCACTGGCTGAAGTGTTTTGAAGATTACCTAGCAGCCTCCGCAGCGGTCACCACAGATGATGACAGACTCCGGGTCCTCCATGCGAGGGTAAGCGACACAGTCTACCTCGCGATCCGTGCGGCCACCACTTACCCGAGGGCCCTCGAGCTTCTAAAAAAGCGCTATACGAAACCTCCTAACGAGATCCACGCTCGTTACCTCCTCGCTACACGACGTCGGCAGTCGGGCGAAACCATGGAGGACTACGCCAATGAGCTCTTACAGCTAGCCAGGGGCTGTGACTGCAAAGCTGTGTCGGCTGAGCAGAGCATGTATGACCTCGCCCGAGATGTGTTTGTGGCCGGGGTCGGGTCTTCATACATCTGTCTCAAGCTGTCCCAAGCCATGGAATTAGCTGAAATGCTCGAGGCGGCTTCGAAGAGCTTGGTCCTGTATCCGGAGGACCACGTGGAGACAACGTGGCAGGAGCAGTCGCAAATCCCTCCTCACCCCTCGGGCTTGAAGTGCAGTGTTATGGCGTGCTCCCTTGTGGACCAGACGACGGCCGCAGCCCCATGCGGCCCGCGGTGCTACTTCTGTGGAGGAGCCAAACATACCCGACAAAAGTGTCCCGCTAAAGCGGTAGTCTGTACCGCATGCGGTAAAAAGGGGCATTATGCGAAGGTGTGCAGATCGAAGCCCAGGAACGGCAGTGCGGCCTTTGACCCTTCGGAACGGGGATCATCACCATCGTCGTCGAAGTACTCACGGGGTTCGTCCACGTGCGAGTCCAGGACGACGCCATTGCGGTCGACGGAGTCGGAGGAGGATGACCACCAGGGGTCGTTAAGTTTGGCGCCCTCACCCATGTGCGATTCATGGGGGCGGCCATTTTTGTCGACGATGACCATGAGCGACCAGCAGGGGTCCTCAGTATCGGCCTCAGCTGCCTGCAGTGACGTTCACGGACCAACGGTGGCGTCGATCACCCTGGACCAGGCTAAGCCTCACAGGCTTGATTGTTCGATGATGGATATACAGGTAAATGATCATGCGATTTATTGTCTGTTTGACAGCGGGAGCACTGAGAGCTTTATCCACCCTGACACTGTGAAGAGGTGTGGACTCCAGATTCAACCTGCCAAACAGACAATCTCTATGGCATCAAGGTCCCGGTCTGTTGCTGTGCTAGGACGTTGTGTGGTAACTTTGAAAGTGCAAGGCACAATTTATGAGCGTTTCAGGCTCCTTGTGTTGCCGCATCTTTGCGCACCAATTCTCCTCGGACTAAACTTTATGGTCCACATGAAGAGTGTGATCCTACAGTACGGTGGGCCACTCCCATCACTGACAGTGGGAGAACAGCTGCAGTCTCCAAATTGTCCAAAGCGCCCCGCCTGCAATCTTTCTACGTTAAAGATCACCACACCCTCTTTATTTCAGAATCTGGTACCAGGCTGCAAGCCCATCGCTACTAAAAGTAGGCGTTACAGCACTGAGGATCGGATCTTCATCAGATCTGAGGTTCAGCGACTCCTCAAAGAAGGGATCATACAGCCCAGTGTTAGTCCGTGGAGAGCACAGGTTGTGGTGGTCAAGAGCGGGAACAAACCCCGGATGGTCATTGATTACAGTCAGACCATTAACCGATACACGCAGCTGGATGCGTATCCTCTCCCGCGCATATCTGATATGGTCAATCAGATTGCGCAGTACCGGGTGTTCTCCACCATAGACCTTAAGTCCGCCTACCACCAACTCCCCATTCGCCCAGAGGACCGACAATACACGGCCTTTGAGGCAGATGGTCGTCTGTATCATTTCCTTAGGGTTCCATTTGGTGTCACCAATGGGGTCTCGGTCTTCCAGCGTGCTATGGACCGAATGGTGGACCAGAACAGGCTGCGGGCTACCTTCCCGTACCTGGATAATGTCACCATCTGTGGCCGTGATCAGCAGGACCATGACACAAATCTCCAGAACTTCTTACGCACTGCATCTCGCCTGAATTTGATCTATAACAGGGAGAAGTGTGTATTCCGTACGCGCCGGTTAGCCATCCTGGGATACGTGGTGGAAAACGGGGTCATTGGCCCTGATCCAGACCGTATGCGCCCCCTTGCTGAACTTCCCTTGCCCGCTAGCGCAAATGCACTGAGACGATGCCTAGGCTTCTTCTCCTATTATGCGCAGTGGGTCCCCAACTACGCGGACAAAGCCCGTCCGCTTATTAAGTCCACGACTTTTCCACTCACGCCAGAGGCCCAATTGGCCTTCAAGGAATTGAAACACGACATTGCGAAAGCCACGATGCACGCGGTAGACGAATCCATCCCTTTTCAGGTGGAAAGCGATGCATCTGATTTCGCCCTGGCCGCCACACTTAACCAGGTGGGCAGGCCCGTCGCGTTTTATTCCCGCACCCTCCAAGGCCCCGAAATTTGGCATTCGGCGGTGGAGAAGGAGGCCCAGGCCATTGTGGAGGCCGTCAGACACTGGCGCCATTACCTGGCAGGAAAGCGGTTCACCCTGATCACGGACCAGCGGTCCATGGCGTTCATGTTCAACAACTCGCAGAGGGGCAAGATCAAGAATGATAAGATCTTGCGGTGGAGAATTGAACATGCGCTAGTACTCAGGAGGATCGCTTGAACGCCCTCCATAATGACCTGTGCCATCCTGAGGTCACTCGGCTCTACCTCTTTGTCAAAGCCCGCAACCTGCCTTACTCGGTGGGGGACGTCAGGTCAGTGACAAGGAGCTGTCGGATTTGCGCGGAATGCAAACCGCACTTTTACCGACCTGACCGGGCACATTTGGTCAAGGCCACTCGCCCCTTCGAGAGGCTGAGTGTTGATTTTAAGGGCCCCCTTCCCTCAACAGATCGGAACGTGTACTTTCTGAACATAATAGATGAGTACTCCCGGTTCCCGTTTGTTGTCCCCTGCGCGGACACATCGGCTGCCACGGTGATCAAGGAATTCCGTGATCTTTTTACCCTGTTCAGGTACCCCAGCTATATCCATAGCGACAGGGGCTCGTCGTTCATGAGCAATGACTTGAGGCAATTCCTGATCTCATACGGGATTGCCTCTAGTAGGACCACGAGTTACAACCCTTGGGGTAATGGACAGGTGGAACGAGAGAATGCTACAGTCTGGAAGGCTGTCCTATTGGTGTTGAAGTCCAGAGGCCTTCCAGTCTCCCGTTGGCAGAAGGTCCTCCCTGATGCGCTTCACTCAATTCGCTCCCTCCTGTGTACGGCAACCAATGCTACTCCCCACGAGAGGATGTTCTCATTCCCTCGGAAGTCGTCCTCGGGGATATCTTTACCAGCCTGGTTGACGTACCCAGGACCCGTCCTCCTGCGGCGACATGTAAGGGCCCGCAAGTCCGACCCCTTGGTCGAACAGGTCCACCTCCTCCACGCCAACCCTCAGTATGCCTATGTGGCATATCCTGACGGGCGAGAGGACACAGTCTCGATCTGAGACCTGGCGCCCGCAGGGGACGTAGCAACTCCTGTCGCTCCCATACCCCCAGTGACAAATCCCTTATCCCTTATTTCTCCCCCGGACGTGGCGCGGACAGCATCGGGACCAGTGCTTAACAGTTTTACTCCAATGCACAGCTTGCCTGAGCCCCGAAGATCGTCGCCACCGCAGAATGTGTCAGGATCCCCTGCACTACCGCTTCATCAGGGTCAACCGGCCTGTGAGTCCGTGGGAGAACAGCTGGACGCCGTTTTGGGGAGAACTCCACCGCAAATGCCTACTCCGGTGTCACCGCCGGTATTGAGGAGGTCACAACGACGGTGCGGTCCTCCAGACCGTCTGAACTTATAATCTGTTGACATTTTAGTCTGTTTTCGTACCCCGCCGGCCTTTGTTCTCAAAGGAGGGGTGAATGCGGTGAACCATCGTTGGTTCCCACTGGATAGTACTGGGCCAGGGCTGGCCAGCACTATGGGAATGTATATAGGTTACTGTGGGATTGTACTAATGTTGTTGTTGGGCTAGGGTGGGATTGATACACCTGTGGTTGTTACTGTTGTGGCACATCCCAGTCGGGCTCCGCCTCCTGGGAGAGGTATAAGACTCCCTGCTCGGACGGGACCCCTTCAGTCTGGGATAGTGTGTTAAAGTTCTGATAGTTCCATTGTTAGTTAATAAAAGCCTTCTTTTACCGAAGCTTTGAGCCTCGTGTCCAATTGATGCGCATCACACTGCTGCCTCACAGCGCCAGGGACCTGGGTTCGATTCCCGGCTTGGGTCACTGTCTGTGCGGAGTCTGCATGTTCTCCCTGTGTCTGCGTGGGTTTCCTCCGGGTCCTCCGGTTTCCTCCCACAGTCCAAAAGCTGAGCTGGTTAGGTGCATTGGCCATGCTAAATTCTCCCTCAGTGCACCCGAACAGGCACCGGAGTGTGGCGACCACGGGATTTTCACAGTAACTTCATTGCAGTGTTAATGTAAGCCTACTTGTGACATTAATAACTAAACTTTAGGGAGAGAATTCCAGGATTCTGATGAGTGAACATAAAGTAACAAGGAAATACTTCCCAAGTGTGATTTGCAGAGAAACTTGCAAGTAGTGCTGATCCTATTCACCTGTGGTCCATACTTGCCACTTCGTTAGGGATCAATAACGTGGTGTTTAAAGTGGACAAAATTTGGCACTTAAGACACTTGCTCAGTGAATAAAGCCACAAGATTCCACGAATTTGAACTAACAGAAATAAACTTTACTTTATAAAAGCAAATTACTGCGGATGCTGGAATCTGAAACCAAAAGAGAAAATGCTGGAAAATCTCAGCAGGTCTGGCAGCATCTGTAAGGAGAGAAAAGAGCTGACGTTTCGAGTCCAGACGACCCTTTGTCAATGCTGAGATTTTCCAACATTTTCTCTTTTTGACAAACTTTACTATTCAAGATCAGAGAGATAAAACAATTTACAATATCAATCTTATACTCTAACGTTCAAAGTAAAAGTGAATCAAAAGGCAATCTGTTGCTGAACACACCACACCACATAATAAATGCTACCAAAACAGAGACTATGGATTTCTCAACAAACCATCCAGATGTCATAGAGTCATAGAATCCCTACAGTGCAGAAGAAGACATTTGGCCCATCGAGTCTGCACCGACTCTCTGACAGAGCACTTTATCCAGGCCCTCTCCCCCATCCTACCCCCATAACCTCGCACATTTTCCATGGCTAATCCATCTAACCTACACATTTTGGGACACTAAGGGGCAATTAACATGGCCAATCCACCTAACCTGCGCACCCTTGGATTGTGGGAGGAAACTGGAGCACCTGGAGGAAACACACCCCTACAGGGGAGAATGCGCAAACTCCACACAGTCACTCAAGGTCGGAATTGAACTTGGGTCCCTGGAGCTGTGGGCAGCAATGCTAACTACTGTGCCACCATGCTGCCGAGACAAACACGTGAGTCAACCAATCGCATTGAAACTCACAAGGAATTCCAGACTCCACCTTCAAAGACCTAACCTAGGAATTGTCCCCTAAAGTCACTCCAACCCTGACGGCATCAGCAACAACCCACCATGCAGCTTTTCAATCTAATTTCCTGAGATTCGGTAGCATGTTGAATGAATATGTCACATCTGTCTTCACCCAAGAGAACGAGGATGAAGTTATGGAACTCAGGGGGAGAGACTGCGAGGCTCTTGAGCAAATTGACAAATGCATTGACAAGGCATTGGCAGGTTTAAAAGTGGACAAATCTCCAGGTCCGGATGAATTGTGTCCTAGGCTGCCATGGGTGGCAAGGGAGGAGATTGCAGAGTTTCTGACCATCTCTGACCATGGGGGAGGTACAGTAAGAAGGTACTTTATCTTCACTCATCAGAATCCTGGAATTCCCTCCCTAAAGTTTAGTTATTAGTGTCACAACACCAGGTTAAAGTCCAACAGGTTTATTTGGCAGCACAAGCTTTCGGAGTGTCACTCCTTCTTCAGGTGAGTGAGGAGTTGTGTTCACAAACAGGGCATATATAGACACAAACTCAATTTACAAGATAATGGTTGGAATGCGAGTCTTTACAGGTAATCAAGTCTTAAAGGTACAGGCAATGTGAGTGGAGAGAGGGTTAAGCACAGATTAAAGAGATGTGTTACTTTAATCTAAATTATGCACACCTCTTTAACCTGTGCTTAACCCTCTCCCCACTCACATTGTCTGTACCTTTAAGACTTCATTACCTGTAAAGACTCGCATTCCAACCATTATCTTGTAAATTGAGTTTGCGTCTGTATGTGCCCTGTTTGTGAACACAACTCCTCACTCATCTGAAGAAGGAGTGACACTCCGAAAGCTTGTGCTGCCAAATAAACCTGTTGGACTTTAACCTGGCGTTGTGAGACTTCTTACTGTGCTTATCCCAGTCCAACGTCGGCATCTCCACATCATGGGGGAGGTGCCAGAGAAGGGATGTCCTGTATTGCAGGGAAGAAAGAGGTCATTTCATTCTCCTGTCCAGATGTCCTGCAACAGCTGGTGTTACTCTGCCTGGCCTCAAAAGAAAATTAGAACATATGAATCAGGAATGGTAGTAGGCCATTTGACCATTCAATCATGCTCTACCGTTCAATAAGATCATGATGAATCTTCCACCTCAACTCCTCTTACCTGCCGTATCCCAGTATGCTCTGATTCCCTTAGCATCCAAAAATCTATCAATTTCTGTTTTTAATATACTCAATGACTGAGCATCTAAATATCTCTGGGGAAGAGAATTCCGATGGTTTATGACAATTTTAACAAGCAAACTCCTCATCTCATTTTCTAAATACACGAGAGTCCTCTACTGGGACTACACCCTTCTATTGTCTACCCATCAAGTCCCTTAAGAATTTTATATATTTCAATAAGGTCACCTCTCAATCTTCTCAATTCTAGGAAATATAAACGAAATCTACTTCAGTGTCCCTTCATAGGGCACTTTCCTCACCCTACACTATAGAGGATATGGGCCAAATGTGGGCAATTGGGACTAACTTAGCGGTTTAAAAAAAAGGGTGGCATGGACAAGTTGGGCCGAAGGGCCTGTTTCCATGCTGTGAACGTTTGACTCTATGACTCTACAAACCAATCTAACGAGCCTTCATTTCACTCCCGCTAAGAATATCCAGCTTTGGACAAGGAGACCAAAACTGTGCCCAGTTCTCTCGGTATAGTACTACCAATGCCTTATATAATTGCAGTAAGACTTCTTTATTCTTATACTCCAATCCCTTTGTAATAAGGATTAGCATTCCATTCACTTTTCTAATTGATTGCTATATCTGATGTCAACTCTCTGTGATTCATGTACAAGGACACGCAGATCCCTCTGACTATCAACATTTCTTAGACTCCACTTTGTAAAAGAAATCTGTTTTTCTAGTTTTCCTCGCAAATTCGGATATTCTCCATATCATATTCCATCTTCCACATTCTTGTTCACTCATTTAATCTGCTTATACTCTTTGCAACCTATTTGCCTCCTGTGAAGGCAAAGAAAGAGTATTAGTATAATACCATCATCATTTCCTTATTTCCCATTATAATCTCTCCTTTCTCTGCTGGAAGGCATCCATGTTAACATATAGAACATTTACAATCTGTTTTTATGTGTCTTATTAGTTTACTCTCATATTGTATTTTCTCTCTATTAGACTCTTGGTCATGCTTTGGCGAATTTTAAAGTCATCCCAATCCTCAGGTCTACTGTTCTTTTTGGCAACATTCTGAGCCTCTTACTTTAATCTAAATTATCTAATTTCTCCTGTTAGCCACGGTTGGACCACTATTCTCATGGGGTTTTATTCCTTAAGGGAATCTGAACTTGTTGCAAATTTTAAAATGCTTGCCATTGTTTATCTAAGTTCACATCTTTTCATGCAGTTTCTCAATAGACCTTAGTCATATCACCCTTTGTGCTTACATAGTTTGCAGTCCAGATTTTTATACTTAGAATTTTATATTGAGTTTGGGGATGACTTTCATATTATGATCCCTCTCCCCAGAGGCTCTGTTACTATAAGGTTATTAATTAACCCTGTCTCCCTGTGAAATACTAGAACTAAAACTGACTGATCCCTAGTTGGTTCCTCAATATACGGATCTGGAAATGAACTTGAACTCATTCCATGAACTCATCATCCATAGGACAGTGTAGAACTTCAATGGGATATACACAAATTGGTAGAATGGGCAGACACATGGCAGATTGTAATAATCTCACCAAGACCAGTCTTCCCGTCACCAACATTATTTGGGGGGAATTCTCTGGCCATTCACATCAGTGGGATCCTTTGGTACCACTGGCAGCGCATCCACTCCCACAGTGGCATAGAGTGACATCAATGGGAAAGCCCATTGACAGCGGTGGGACCAGAGAACACCATCGCCAGTGAACAGCATGCCACTCTCGCCGACGTGAAACACGGAGAATCTCCCCTTTATTTGCATCGTAAGCAAAGCAACACCTCTGCAGCCATTGTACACAGGTCAAGTCCAGGAGCCCTTTGACTGCTGACCTAAGAAAAGACAGCTGAACCTAAACTCTCGCTGCTCCTTTCCTATTGGGTTAGCCTCCACTCACTTAATGGGGGAGCCTGTACTCTGATTTTGATTTGATTTGTTTTATTATTGTCACATGTATTGGGATACAGTGAAAAGTATTGCGTGCTATACAGACAAAGCATACCATACATCGAGAAGGAAAGGGGAGGGTGCAGAATTTAGTGTTACAATCATAGAATAGTGCATTGTTAGAGAGTTTTTAAAAAGTTGGAATAGTGTTTTGGAAGCATAGAATGAGAGTAAAAGACAGAATCTGAGGGTATGTTGGGCACAGCTCACAAGAAGTCTATGAGGCCCGTTGAGAGATCTCTTCTATTGATGATCCCCATGGCCATCATTACACTGATGAAGTTCAACATGGAGAAGTGTGAGATAGTGCATTTTGATAGGAAGAACATGGAGTGACAATATAAAATAAAAGGCACAATTCTAAAGGGGTGGAGGAGCAGAGGGACCTGGGTGTATATGTGCACAGATCATTGAAGGTGGCAGGACAGGTGGAGAGAATAGTTAATAAAGCATATAGTATCCTGGGCTTTATTAATAGGGTAAGAAGTCTCACAACACCAGGTTAAAGTCCAACAGGTTTATTTGGTAGCAAATACCATAAGCTTTCGGAGCGCTGCTCCTTCGTCAGATGGAGTGGAAATGTGCTCTCAAACAGTGCACAGAGACACAAAATCAAGTTACAGAATACCGATTAGAATGCGAATCCCTAAAGCCAGCCAGGTCTTAAAGGTACAGACAATACACATCTCTTTAACCTGTGTTTAATGCTCCCTCCACCCACATTGTCTGCACCTTTAGCTGGCTTTAGGGATTCGCATTCTAATCGGTATTCTGTAACTTGATTTTGTGTCTCTGTGCACTGTTTGAGAGCACATTTCCACTCCATCTGACGAAGGAGCAGCGCTCTGAAAGCTTATGGTATTTGCTACCAAATAAACCTGTTGGATTTTAACCTGGTGTTGTGAGACTTCTTACTGTGTTCACCCCAGTCCAACGCCGGCATCCCCACATCTTAATTACTAGGGACATAGAGTACAAGAACAAGGAGATTATAGTGAACTGATAAAATACACTTGTTAGACTTCAACTGGACTACTGTGCACAGTTCTGGGAGCCACATTATAGGAAGGATGTGAACGCAATGGGGAGTGTGCAGAAGAGGTTGACAAGAGACACGGTGGCACAGTGGTTAGCACTGCTGCCTCACAGCGCCAGGGATCTGGGTTCGATTACCGACTTGGGTCACTCTCTGTGTGGCGTTTGCACATTCTCCCTGCGTCTGCATAGGTTTCCTCCGGGTGCTCCGGTTTCCTCCTACACTCCAAAGATGTGCGGGTTAGGCGTATTGGCCATGCTAAATTGTTCCTTTGTGTCAGGGGGGCTAGTAGGGTAAATGCATGGGGTTATCGAGATAGGGCCTGGGTGGGATTGTGTTTGGTGCAGACTCGATGGGCCAGATGGCCTCCTTCTGCACTGTAGGATTCTATGATTCTATAATTCTAATGGTTCCAGGGATGAGAAACCTCAGTTATGAGGATAGATTGGAGAAGTCGGGACTGTTCCCCTTGGAGAGGAAAAGGCTAAGAGGAGATTTGATAGAAATGTTCAAAATCATGAGGGTACTGGACAAAGTAGAGAGGGAGAAATTGCTTCCATTCGTAAAAGGATCAAGAACAAGAGGACACAGATTGAAATTGTTTTGCAAAAGAAGTAAATGTGATGTGATAAAGAACTTTTTCACACAATGAGTTGTTCAGGTCCAGAATGCACTGCTTAGAAGTGTGGTGGAGGCAGATTAAACTGAGGAACTCAAGAGGGCATTAGATGATTATTTGAACAGTGACAATGGACAGGGGCACTGGGAAAAGGCAGCAGAATGGCACTAAGCCATAGACCGGAAGTCTCCAATGGCACACACCCCGACTCCACTGCCAGCGAGAAAGCCAAAGCTCAGCCAAAACTCCATTCACTGCAACAGGGCCAGAGAATCCCAGACGTGGGTAAGGTCAGAGAATTCCAGCCATAATATTCATTTGGAGAGCGGGTGCAGGCATCGTGTGTTGAATGGCCTCATTCTGCGCTGCAACAGTTTTGTGATTCTGTGATATTATTACTGTAAATTTGGTTTGCCTAGTCTGTTTGAAGATTAAAATGCTTTATGATTACTGTACTGCCCTTGTTACATATCTAATTTCTTGAATTTCTGGGAAATTATTCACTGAGTTTTGATGAAATTTTGTTCCAGAAATTCTTGTGTCTCAAGCACAGTGCAGTCCATTATTCTCAGGGCACATCTGTTCCTAGCACACTCTTCAATTCCTTTACAAAAATAGAATCCCTATAGTGCAGAAGGAGGCCATTCAGCCCATTGAGTCTGCACTGATTCTCCAACAGGGCATCTCACCCAACCCCTATACCCATAACCCCACATATTTGCCTTGTTAATCCCCCTAATCTACACATCTTGTGACTTCAGGGGCAATTTAGCATGGCCAATACACCTAACCTGCATGTCTTTCGGACTGTGGCAGGAAACTGGAGCACCTGGAGAAAACCCATGCAGACACGGGAGAACGTGCAAACTCCACACAGACAGTGACCCAAGCTGGAGTCGAACTTGGATCTCTGCTGCTGTGACGCAGCAGTACTAACCACTGTGCCACCATGCTGGCCATAAGATAGCATCTTGTGCTAAGGATGGGCGAAATAGGTATTCATGATGTAGAGATGCCAGCGTTGGACTGGGGTAAACACAGTAAGGAGTTTAACAACACCAGGTGAATGTCCAACAGGTTTATTTGGTAGCAAAAGCCACACAAGCTTTCAGAGCCCCAAGCCCCTTCTTCAGACCTGAAGAAGCCATTGGGCGGCACGGTAGCACAGTGGTTAGCACTGCTGCTTCACAGCTCCAGGGTCCCGGGTTCGATTCCCGGCTCGGGTCACTGTCTGTGTGGAGTTTGCACATTCTCCTCGTGTCTGCGTGGGTTTCCTCCGGGTGCTCCGGTTTCCTCCCACAGTCCAAAGATGTGCAGGTTAGGTTGATTGGCTAGGTTAAAAAAATTGCCCCTTAGAGTCCTGGGATGCGTAGGTTAGAGGGATTAGCGGGTAAAATATGTGGGGGTGGGGCCTGGGTGGGATTGTGGTCGGTGCAGACTCGATGGGCCGAATGGCCTCCTTCTGCACTGTAGGGTTTCTATGATTGAAAGATTGAAGTTCAGAGTTGAACTCAAGGTGTGAATGCAATATATGGAGCCAGCGATGAGAAAGATGCTCACATGATGACGCTGTTGGGAATGTTAATGTCTGGTCCTCATTTCTATGTTGGAAAGCCATTTCCCACATGAATTCAGTAGCAATTGATACAAGAGGTATATCCCAAGGGCAGGAGGTGGAGAGATTGTGACTCGGGAGCTTTAAGAAGGCCTGGCCAGGGGAAGACCACTTTTTTCTGTGTGGCCCTGAGGAACACTCTTGCTCCTCCGAGTCCATAAATAATCAGTGAAGTGAATAAAAATGAAATGCAGTTACAGATGCGAAAGAGACAGACAAACTGTACCTCTTTCCTCTCACCACCTGTCTGTAAGCAGAAGGTGTTTTGAGTAATGCTTAAAGTATACTGTGCCGTGTTTCCCCAAACCCTTGGTTTATGCGATACGAGTTACAAATAACTTACATCAAATTACCGTTATAATTAATTCAGAATTTATTTTACATTGAAACCACAGGAGGGGGTGGGGGGGGATTGTTTGCAATGACCCATGACACACAGACCACACACACTCACATACCACATACTTACACACATACACAACACACACAAACACCACACACACATGTATACAATGCAAAGCCCACACACACAAAATGCATACACAACACACACGTGCACACACAATACACACACAAACAAGCACACACACAAACAGACAACACGTACCACACTCGGACAACACACACCACATACAACACACACATTCACACATTAAATAAGGGGGGAATAGAAATAAAACATTTTACACCTATGGATAGAAACAGTACAAGCACCAGAGAAATGAATACCCAGGCACATGATTTCCAGAGTCCAAGAAGTCAAAGTCCAAAGAGTGTTTCCTTCCTGATGGAGTTCAGTCGAATGAGTTCCTGATTGGGGACGACAACACAAAGAACTTTGAAACAGATGAGGCTGCAGCACAATGTGCTTTCTGTGCTCAGACTGCTTGTCAGGCATTGATCAGAGACTTTTAAAATCAGGCAAGTTTTGAGGAACTGATCAGAAAAGTGTGCGGCAGCTGGAATCATCCCTTCGCCCATGTCTCCCCTGTGTGACATTCTATCAATAAAAATGGATGATGAGAAGGATTGTAAGCCATTTAGATTTCAATGCTCTCATTCAGTTTTGTGTGCTTACATACACTGACCATTTGCACCATATCATCAGAGATTACTGGTAACCTTTGCTGGAAAAAATGGCTCTGCACAAATGCTTGGTGGCATGTATGTTGCAGCTGTGACTCCAAGGAGCGTTCAGTACTCTGCAATTGACAGACCTACTGGTTTTCCTGCTGTTAGTCACACTGTCATGCCATGACAATGTGCAACTTTGACGCACCTGGTCAAGGGTCAACTCTGTGGGAACATCCTAATAGATGGGTGGCAAAAGGGCAAGTGGATGAGATATTGATATGTGTGTGTTGTGTATGCATGATGTGTGTGTGGGTTTTGTGCTGTGCACATGTGCGTATGGTGTTTGTGTGTGTTGTGTGTACATGTGTGTGGGTTTTGTGCTGTGTACATATGTGTGTGGTGTTTGTGTGTGTTGTGTATGCGTGTAAGTATGTGGTATGTGTGTGTGTTGTGTATGTGTGTATAATGTGTGTGTTGACCATGACACTGCTCATCGTACATCTAGCGAATTATGGCAGCTAACTACGTGACTTCAGAATATCTGTACCAGGTAGTGGTGGGAAGGCAATTCCACCTCCATGGCTGTGTCTTGTGAATTCACTCCAGGTTTTCAGTGCTTTAGCACTGATGCGCGACAATCAAGCACGAGGTACAAGGCTTCAGCGATTGAAGGCTTTTATTGACAAACAATGGAACTATCTAACACGAGTACACCAATCCAGACTGGAGGGGTCCCGCCTGAGCAGAGGGTCTTATACCTCTCCCCAGGAGGCGGGGCCCGACCGGGATGTGCCATAACAGCATCCACCACAGGTATATTAATCCCACAGTGTAAACACCCTAACCCAACAACAACATTATAACAACCCCACAGTGGCAACACCCTAACCCAACAGTAACATTGGAATAACCCCACAGTGGTAACCAACGATGGTT
Organism: Mustelus asterias; assembly: GCF_964213995.1. Lineage (NCBI taxonomy): Eukaryota > Metazoa > Chordata > Chondrichthyes > Carcharhiniformes > Triakidae > Mustelus > Mustelus asterias. The sequence continues at coordinate 40,182,106 of NC_135803.1, forward strand.
CACCACATTCACCCCTCCTTTGAAAACAAAGGCCGGCGGGGTGCGAAAACAGATTACATATATACAAAATCTACAAGTCCAGACGGTCTGGAGGACCGCACCGTCGCTGTGATCTCCTCAACACCGGTTGCGACACCGGAGCAGGTGCTTGCGGTGGCGTTCTCTCCAAAACAGCGTCCGGCTGTCCCCTCGAGGACTCACGGGCCGGTTGACCCTGGTGAAGCGGTGGTGCAGGGGATCCTGGTACCTTCTGTGGTGGCGCCGATCTCCGAGTCTCAGGCAAGCTGTACATGGGAGTATAACTGTTATGCACTGGTCCCGGTGCTGACCGCGCCACGTCTGGGGAAGAAAGAAGTGAAAGGGGGTTCGTGACAGGGGGTATAGGAGCGACAGGAGTTGCTACGTCCCCTGCGGGTGCCAGGTCTTGAATCGAGACTGTGTCCTCTTGCCCGTCAGGATATGCCACATAGGCATACTGAGGGTTGGCGTGGAGGAGTTGGACCGGTTCGACCAAGGGGTCGGACTTGCGGGCCCTCACATGTCGCCGCAGAAGAACGGGTCCTGGGTACGTCAACCAGGCTGGTAAGGAGATCCCCGAGGACGACTTCCGAGGGAATGAGAACATCCTCTCGTGGGGAGTAGCATTGGTTGCCGTACACAGGAGGGAGCGAATGGAATGAAGCGCATTTGGAAGGACCTCCTGCCAACGGGAGACTGGAAGGCCCCTGGACTTCAGCGCCAATAGGACAGCCTTCCAGACTGTAGCATTCTCTCTCTCCACCTGTCCGTTACCCCTAGGGTTGTAGCTCGTGGTTCTACTAGAGGCGATCCCGTATGAGAGCAGGAATTGCCTCAAGTCGTTACTCATGAACGACGAGCCCCTGTCACTATGTATGTAGCAGGGGTACCCGAACAGGGTAAAAAGATCACTGAATGCCTTAATCACTGTGGCAGTCGACGTGTCCGCACAGGGGACAACAAACGGGAACCGGGAGTATTCATCTATGATATTGAGAAAATACACATTCCGGTCCGTTGAGGGAAGGGGGCCCTTAAATCCACACTCAGCCTCTCGAAGGGGCGAGTGGCCTTGACCAATTGTGCCCGGTCAGGTCGATAAAAGTGCGGTTTGCATTCCGCGCAAATCCGACAGCTTCTCGTTACCGACCTGACATCCTCCACCGAGTAGGGCAGGTTGCGGGCTTTTATGAAGTGGTAGAGCCGAGTGACCCCAGGATGGCACAGGTCATTATGGAGGGTGTTCAAGCGGTCCTCCTGCATGATAGCGCATGTTCCGCGCGAGAGGGCATCCGAGGGCTCATTGAGTTTCCCCGGACGATACATAATATCGTAATTATAGGTGGAGAGCTCAATTCTCCACCGCAAGATCTTATCATTCTTGATCTTGCCCCTCTGCGTATTACTGAACATAAACGCCACGGATCGTTGATCCGTGATCAGGGTGAACCGCTTCCCCGCCAGGTAATGGCGCCAGTGTCTGATGGCCTCCACAATAGCCTGAGCCTCCTTCTCCACCGCTGAATGCCGAATTTCGGGACCTTGAAGGGTGCGGGAAAAAAACGCGACGGGCCTGCCTGGTTCAGTGTGGCGGCCAGGGCGAAATCCGATGCATCACTTTCCACCTGAAAAGGGATGGATTCATCCACCGCGTGCATCGTGGCTTTTGCAATGTCGCTTTTCAAAGCCTTGAAGGCCAATTGGGCCTCCGGCATGAGTGGGAAAGTCGTGGACTTGATGAGTGGACGGGCTTTGTCCGCATAGTTGGGGACCCACTGCGCATAATAAGAAAAAAAGCCGAGGCATCTCCTCAGTGCTTTTGCGCTAGCGGGCAAGGGAAGTTCAGTAAGGGGGCGCATACGGTCTGGATCAGGGCCGATGACCCCGTTTTCCACCACGTATCCCAGGATAGCTAACCTGCGCGTACGGAATACACACTTCTCCCTGTTATAGGTCAGATTCAGGCGAGACGCAGTGCGCAGAAAGTTCTGGAGGTTTGTGTCATGGTCCTGCTGGTCATGGCCGCAGATGATGACGTTATCCAGGTACGGGAAGGTAGCCCGCAACCCGTTCTGGTCCACCATTCGGTCCATAGCACGCTGGAAGACCGAGACCCCATTGGTGACACCAAATGGAACCCTAAGAAACTGATACAGACGACCATCCGCCTCAAAAGCCGTATATTGTCGGTCCTCTGGGCGGATGGGGAGTTGGTGGTAGGCGGACTTAAGGTCTATGGTGGAGAACACCCGGTAATGCGCAATCTGATTGACCATATCAGATATGCGCGGGAGAGGATACGCATCCAGCTGCGTATAACGGTTAATGGTCTGACTGTAGTTGATGACCATCCGGGGTTTGTTCCCGCTTTTAACCACCACGACCTGCGCTCTCCACGGACTAGCACTGGGCTGTATGATCCCTTCTTTGAGGAGCCGCTGAACCTCAGATCTAATGAAGATCCGGTCTTCAGCGCTGTAACGCCTACTTTTAGTAGCGATGGGCTTGCAGCCTGGTACCAGATTCTTAAATAAAGAGGGTGTGGTGATCTTTAGTGTGGAAAGGTTGCATGCGGGGCGCTTTGGACAATTTGGAGGCTGCGGCTGATTCCCTACTGCCAGCGAAGGGAGTGGCCCACCGTACTGTAGGATCACACTCTACATGTGGACCATAAAGTTTAGTCCGAGGAGAATTGGCGCGCAAAGGTGCGGCAACACAAGGAGCCTGTATCGCTCGTAAATTGTGCCCTGCACCTCCAGGGTTACCATACAACGTCCTTGGATCGGTACAGACCGGGACCGTGATGCCATAGAAATTGTCTGTTTGGCAGGTAGAACCCGGAGTCCACACCTCTTTGCAGTGTCAGGGTGAATAAAACTCTCGGTGCTCCCACTGTCAAACAGACAATACACAGTACGACCATTTACCTTGATGTTCATCATCGAACAGTCAAGCCTGTGATGCTTTGTCTGGTCCAGAGAGATCGACGCCACCGTTGGCCCTTGGACGTCACTGCAGGCAGCCGAGGTTGATACTGAGGACCTCTGCTGGTCGCTCCTGGTCGTCATCGACCACGATGGCCGCCCCCATGAATCGCACGTGGGTGAGGGCGCCAAGCGTAGCGACTCCTGGTGGTCATCTTCCTCCTCCGCCAGCCACAATGGCGTCGTCCTGGATTCGCACGTGGTCGGACCTCGTGGATACTGCGACGCTGAAGGAGATTGTCTCCGCTCTGGAGGGTCACAAGCTGCACTGCCGTTCTTGGGCTTCGATCTGCAGACTTTCGCGTAGTGCCCCTTTTTACCGCACTGACTGCAGATCACTGTTTTAGCTGGACACTGTTGCCGTGGATGCTTGGCTCCTCCGCAAAAATAGCACCACTGGCCGCCTGGAGCTGCCGCCGTCGTCGGGTCGATATGGGAGCGCGAGCCCGTGGGGCGAGGAGGGATTTGTGCTTGCTCCTGCCATGTTGTCTCCACGTGGTCTTCGGGGTACAGAGCCAAGCTTTTCGACGCTGCCTCCAGCATCTCAGCCATCTCCATCGCTTGGGTCAGGTTGAGGTTCCCTTTCTCCAATAGCTTAAGCCGGATGTACGAGGACCCTACCCCTGCTACAAACGCATCTCGGGCGAGGTCGTACATATACTGCTCAGCCGACACAGCTTTGCAGTCGCAGCCCCTGGCAAGCTGCAAGAGCTCATTGGCGTAGTCCTCCATGGTTTCGCCCGACTGCCGACGTCGTGTAGCGAGGAGGTAACGAGCGTGAATCTCGTTGGGTGGTCTCGTGTATCGTTTTTTCAAGAGCTCGATGGCCCTCGGGTAAGTGGTGGCCGCACGAATCGCGAGATAGACCGTGTCGCTTACCCTTGCGTGGAGGACCTGGAGTCTGTCGTCGTCCGTAGTAACTGCTGCAGAGGCCGCCAGGTAGTCCTCGAAACACTTCAGCCAGTGGTCAAAGGTGTTAGAGGCACCAACCGCACGTGGGTCCAGCGTCAGACGCTCTGGTGTCAGCATTTGCTCCATACTCTCTTTACTGTCGAGAGTTTTGTGTTTGTCAATAAAATTGATGCGCGACAATCAAGCACGAGGTACAAGGCTTCAGCGATTGAAGGCTTTTATTGACAAACAATGGAACTATCTAACACGAGTACACCAATCCAGACTGGAGGGGTCCCGCCTGAGCAGAGGGTCTTATACCTCTCCCCAGGAGGCAGGGCCTGACCGGGATGTGCCATAACAGCATCCACCACAGGTATATTAATCCCACAGTGTAAACACCCTAACCCAACAACAACATTATAACAACCCCACAGTGGCAACACCCTAACCCAACAGTAACATTGGAATAACCCCACAGTGGTAACCAACGATGGTTCACCACAAGCACAGTACACCATGAATAAGCAGCAATGACATGTTTTCCTCAAGAGAAATCCCACGATGGACTGTTCCAGGGTCAGCTAACATTTGAGCAGCATTTTCAGAGTTTCCATTTACCTGACAAGTCAATGATGATTCCTCCGAGACACAGGTTCTGCACCATGGATGACCAACTTCCCAAATGGGCCTCTCTGACAGCCTTCTCGCCAGGCCCAAGGCATCCAACTCCTCATTACTCACTACTTTCGGGGTCACCCACCCCCCCCACCACCCTCCCCGCCCCCATTGACTGGACAAAATCTGATGTTCAGTCAGAGACTTATAGAAGTCAGGTTCGTTAAGTCAAGAATCTTCTGACTCTGCATGGACAAAAATCTAAGCCCAAAAGTTCATAGAAGAAATAACAAAATAAATGCCTTGGAATCTGAATTATCCAATTATTTGTAACATCCAAGAGGTGTAAATTGCAAACAGCCTTGTATATACAGCAGGAGGATAGTTGCATAAAGGACTTCTCTTCCCATGGTAAATATATTGAAAAATTTACTGACAAGAGTTTGTGACTTACACATGCAAATTGCTTTTTGGTCATGTTCAGAAAAGCTAGCATATTGAAACAATCATCTGCTGTCTTTAACTGTTCAAATAAAGAAAGATTTGCATTTATGCTCACTTTTCACAATTGCAGAAACTCAAGAAGTGCTTTACAGACAATGGAGCACTTTTGAAGTGTAGTCAGAGTTGTAAGGTAGGAAATAGGCAACACAAGTGAATAAGGTGGTCATGAAGGCGTGTGGCAGACTTGCCTTCATTGGTCGGGGCATATAGTATAAAACTGGCAAGTCATGTTGCAGCTGTATAGAACTTTAGTTAGGTCACATTTGGAATATTGCGTACAGTTCTAGTCGCCACACTGCCAGAAGGGTGTGGAGGCTTTGGAGAGGGTACAGGAATGGTTTACCATGATGTTGCCTCATTTGGAGGATGTTAGCTGTGAGGAGAGATTGGACAAACTTGGTTTGTTTTCACTTGGACGTTAGAGACTGATGGGTGACCTAATAAAAGTTTACAAAATTATGAGAGGCACGGATAGAATGGAAAGTCAGCATCTTATTCCCAGGGTGGAAATGTCAATCACAAGGGAATAGGTTTAAGGTAAAAGGGGGAAAGTTTAAAGGAGGTTTTTACACAGAGGGTGTTAAGTGCCTGGGATGTGCTGCCAGAGGAAGTAGATACAATAGCAACATTTAAGAGGCACCTTGACAGATACATGAATAGGCAGGAAATAGAGGGATACGGACCGTGTAGAGGCAAAAAGTCTTTAGTTTAGAAAGGCATCATGTGTTGATGCAGGCTTGGAGGGCTGAAGGGCCTGATCCAGTGCTGTCCTGTTCTTTGCGCTTTGCTTTTTGTTTTATTTGTTTAATACAGTCGACAAGGTAGCAGAGCAGTCTCCTAAAAGCAAGCGATAGTGACCAGATAATCTGCTTCAGTGACTTGGGTGAAGAATAATTATTGGCCAAGACACTGGCGAAAATACACCTGATCTGCATTACATGATGTCATGAGATCTTTTATGTCTACCTAAGAGGGCAAATGGGGCCGTGTTTAACATTTGCTCCAAAAGACAGCACCTCCAACAGCTCTCCTTCAGTATTGCATGGAAGTTTCAGCTTCAGTTATATGCTCAGGTCCCTGGAATGGGACTAACCCACAACCTTCTGACTCAAGATGAGCCAAGTGATGCATAAAATATTGCGCTATTTGCTCGGAGAAGAATCGATAAATGATCTGCCATTTCAAAGAAAAAAAGCGTGAAAGTTTATTTTATTTGGAAAAGTTGATGACTGAAATCTCCCCAAGGTATTGGTTTCACACCTTCTTAGTTAAAAGTAAGTCTTGTGGAAGTTAGCTTTGAAAGTTGTTGGCCTGATGGCTCCCCAGCATTGGATTTAGGGAAGTATTCCAAAGATACACTGGGGAATCCCTTTTGGAAATCCACATGTAAGTGTTTACCCAGCAATTGTCCAAAATTGCTATCTTCCTCTGGACAATTGCACTGCACTTGGAACCATCCGACAAAGCGATTTAAATCACTAACTTTGGATGGTTCTGCCAATGTTACATTAATAGTTACTTTGAAAGAGTTAGAAGAAATAAAAAGACTTCTATCTTCAGCATAACCTTTTAAAACACCCAAACTGGTAGCCACTCAGGGTGCCCCCACACTCCTGAACTGACCCCCCCCCCCCCCCAACACAACTAAGCAAACCTCAAGAGTATTGCCCACCCTGACCCTCGACCCCTATGGGATCCTTCCCCCCTCCCCCCCATGGGACCCGCCACTGCCGACCCAATCCAACTACACCAACCCGACCACTATCCCCCCCATATCCAACCCATCTCCTGCCCTCTCCCCACCACCCCCAAATCCCAAGCATTTACCTTGAACACTTAACTACTCACTAGCCTGTTATTTTCAATGAGACATTTAAACTCACCTGCTTTACAGCAGCTAGTGCCATATAAAGGGGTGTGTCCTCCTTCGCTCCACGTGTTTTGGACTCTGATGCTGGATCCAGGGACCCACTGCGATGTCTGAATTTCACCCGGCCTGAGTCAGGAAGGTCAGGCGAAACAGGCACTTTAGAAATTTTAGTGCAGGTAAGTGGGTATGAATTGGCAATCCGATGGTGATTGCCACTCCGAGGAGGTTATGGCTTACTGTCTGCAGAAGATTTTTCTATATAGAATCCCTGCAATGCAGGAAGAGACCCTTCGGTCCACTGACAGAGCATCTTAGCCAGGCCTTCCCCCCCACTCTATCCCCGTAACCCCACACCTTTACCATGGCTAATTCACCTAACCTACACATCTTGGGACACTAGGGGGCAATTTACCATGGCCAATCCATCTAATCTGCACATCTTTGGATTGTGGGAGGAAACTGAAGCACTCGGGTGAACATGTAAACTCCACACAGTCAACCAAGGCCGGAATCGAACCCAGGTGTTAACCACTGTGCCACCGTGCCACAAGTTGCAAGCTGTGCTCTTAATGTTTGAGCATAACTAACAGTATAAATACACACCACAATGAGAGCAAAATAAACGAGAGATCAAAGAGATCATATTGAACAAATGTCAGTGTACCTGAATTAAATTTTGAGATGTGATAGATATCATGAATTATAAGAGTCAATAAAAACAGTTTGATGGATAAAAGGTGAGGAAATGTAAGATTAAGTGGAGAAGTTAAACAAAGCATGGTATAGATATAAAATTAAATAGAAGGAAGAATTGTTAAAGGCTTACATTTAAAGTAAGAATAGGCAAGTGATTTTTGTATAAATAAAAAAGCAGTGGGTATGAAATATTTTTATATTTTGGGAAAGTTTAGTTTCAAAGAGCGGCCAAGGACAATGGAATCGAAAATGAAAAAGGAAAGGATATTTATGGAGGGATGTTGAGAGCTTAGGGGTTGACTGTGTGAGAAAGAGCTGCAGGCAACAGCTCTGGGCTGGAAGAGGTACAATTTAAATCAGCCACGCAATTAAGCCAGAAAGGTCTTGAGGCTGGAAACAGCAGTCCTATGTCTGAAGTTTAGGATTTCCACAGCAGAGTGGACGAGAGGAGTGAGAGGTCTTGTGGTGTGCCTCACTAAAGTGATAATAGTTTTGCCTTGGAGGTAATATTCTGTATTCCTATAGGTAAACATAGGGATTACTGCCTGGAGGGTGTTTACTTGTGAGCCTGACCAAGTAGGGAGTCTTTTTTGGGGAATGTTTTGTAAGACTAATTTTAACTCATTTTGTGTGCTGATGTTTTATTTTTTCTGTTAATAAATATTTTCATTTCATGTTTTAAACCCCAAAAGTGTGTTTCTAATCGGTATAATTTTTTTTGCATCGTTAAAATACAAATAAAAGCAAGTTTGTGATCCGTGGGCCAAGTTTCCCTTTGGGATTTGGTTTGCACAGCAATTAACATCAGCTGGATCATCACAGAATGGAAGAGGTCACCAGGATAAACCTTTGTATAAATTTAAGCCAAGACTCAGGGCTGTGTGAGCAGCACACACATGAACTAAGTTGACCAAGACTCAATAGAAATTGGGTCGATTATATTCAGAGAAAGCTGCTGATTGTGGCTCCACAGACAGTTTATTCAGTGGGGAAAACCAATTCATGCTACTTGCCTCGCCAGCAGAAGCCCTCAATTTAGTGCCAGGAGTAGGCTCCAGTGTTGAGGAGAGTGAATAGTTATCATGGAACCTGTTTCTCCCTGCTCAACAAGCATTTTAAACAATTTTTGAAAGATGATTACCTTTTCTTGATAACTTACTTCGCCCACCAATGAGGGGGTCCATGAAACAGTTGTTAGGTACTTAACACCTGTTTTGGTCATTTTGCATCAATTCGTACCCTTGAATGAAACTTCAAGTGGGATTGTAATTTATGATTTATTGTACTTGGTATGTGTTTAATCTCTTGTAATTTAGTGCTTAATGCATTGACATGGAATTCCTTTGTGTCTTATATTACTGCAGTTAACCCAATGATTTAAAACAGGTTAATCACCATGTTAAAATAATACACAAAAGGTGAAGCATTACGGTAGTGTCCTGCCGGGAGAAATTAAAGATCTAAGTATTTTTAAAATTCAAAGCTGGGAAAGAAATTGAAAATAGTTTTGTCAATGACTCCATAACGCTGATATTTTCTCTACCCTCCCAATCAAAGTACCCTTTACCTATGCAAGTCTCAGAATAAATAAACAAATCATTGATGGTGGCAGGGAGGTTGAGAAAGTAGATAAAATGACATACATGATCCCGAACTTTATAGATAGAGAACAGAGTCAAAAGCAAGGAAGTTATGATAAACCTTTATAAAACATTGATTAGGTTTCATGCGGAGTATGTGCCCAGTACTGGGCACCATACGTCAGTGAGAATATGAAGGCATTCAAGATGTTCTCGAAAAGATTTACAAGGATAGTTCCAGGAATGAGGTACTTCAGTTACTTGAATAGATTGGAGAAGCTAGGGTTGTTGTCCCTAGAGAAGGTAAAATTGAGAGGAAATTTGATAGAGGTATTCAAAATCATGAGGGGTCTGAAAAAGCAAATAGGGAGAAACTGTTCCATTGGCAGATGGATGAAGGACCAAAGGATACAGGTGTAAAGTGATTGGCAAAAGAACCAAAAGCAACATGGAAAAATGTTTTTACGCTGAATGGTTAGACTTTGGAATGGACTTGAAAGGGTGGTGGAGGCAGATTCAATCATGGCTTTCAACAGGGAATTGGATAATTAACTGACGGGAATTAAATACAGGGCTACGGTGAAAGCGTAGGGGAGTGTGACTAGCTGAGTTGATCCTGCAGAGAGTGGGCAGAAACTCAACAGGCCAAATGGCCACCTTCTGTGCTGTAACCATTCAATGCTTCTATGATTTTGTGAGTTGGCTTTTTGCATGAGCTATTTGCACCCACCAATTCCCCCTCTTCTCCAAACCCACTACCCTCCACTATGCATACCTGCCCCCTGGCAGGACCTTCTCCTAGGAAATCTGCAGAACTGGCTGCTGATCCCAGGGTCTTCTGCTATTGTTGAAGCATAAGAATGGGAAGATGATGATGATAATATTGCGATGTAAGTTTGATTTCTGAAGAAAACATAAGCATCTATAGCTCCCACCTGTACAACTGGGAAAGTAAAGACAATTTAGAAAAGCAGCACCTTTCAAAATAAAATATTTTGAAATTCTGACTGGAAATTTCATGAAGAAATGGGATAAAGCACATTGCTGAAGGGTTTACATAGAATAAATGTACTAGAAAATGTAAGTTACCAATATGATTTTTATTCCAATGGGATGATTTTATACAACAACTGGCTTAAACAGTAGAATTATTAGATCCTTACTACATTTACGATGGCTGGAATCTTACCACCACTCACACCAGCGGGATTTTCCCATCCCGCTGCAGTGAACGGAGATTTGGTTGGCCGCCAAATTCTCCGACTTTGCTGCAGTGGGAGGAGGGCGTGACGGCAGGTAAATATTCAACATTTGGAAATAAAAGTACACTGTTACCTTATTAAATCCCAAATGTCTCAATATTAGATAACTTCATAATCCTTTAGTAATTCACATTGATCCTGAAAAAAAAGTAAAAATATCAGCAAATTCTAGAAGCTTGGAACAAGGACAGAAAATTCTGTTTTTAGTTTGCTGACGTACATTACTGTTGGGGTTGAGAGGAGAAGCAGAGTCACATTGGCCTGAAAGCCTTTCTGCTTTACAGATACCATGTTTTATTCTTGTTTCACATCATTACTAGTTAAATTCAAAATGTAGGGATTAAAATTGTCCTGTGCAGCTCAGCAACAGATCCATTAACAAACTCCTCTGGGATTTCTCCATCTGACAATGCTTTTGTTAGAGTAGGGGCAAAGGGTTTTCATAGGAATGCTTTCGCTAGTTATATAATATTTTTCTATAGGACAATCTCGACCCTAAATAAATTAGTTCTATTATCATCCTTCAGCCATTCAGTTCTGAGAACAAACTTTCCTTTGGTTTCTTCTAAACCCATGTATTTTGTGCCCAGATTTTGCAAATTTGTTATTTTGTTTTTAGACATTTTCAGTGAAGCCTCAGGTTTCACAGTCAGCCCTGGTTTTGGCGAGAGACTGTTCTTTCTCCATCTGTATGTGAACAATATATTGCTAATAATAGAACTGAAATTCAGCATATCACATGCAATAATTACACAGGGGAATTAAGAATTCTTCCATATTTTACATCTAGAATTTATCATATAAACATACAAGCTACGCAGAAAAGTACACAGAATGTGAGGTTACAAACCGAGTGCTGGAAAATGGGATACGAATAGTTGGGCAGTTTGTCTTTGACCAGTCCAAACTCATTGGGCTGAAGGGTCTTTTTCTGTGCTGTAGACTTCTATGACTAATTGTTGCACATAGTATTGGACATGAGGAGTTAGAAACAAGACCTTAATATTCTCCTATTCCTTTCCTTGAATGTCCAATTTCCAATTGTTGCTGGCAATATGGGATAGAAACCAGTTATGCTAGGATTTTGCCACATTTTCAATGGGTCTTTGAATTTCAGCCAAGGGTACTGGCGGCAGGGTGAGGGGCTGGATACAAGGGTGGAAGGTTGAGCAGGACATATTACGTCATAAACTGGCAGCGTGATTTTCTTGAATTAAGTAGATTTCAGCATTGGCACCCTTGTTCTCCAGATCATTCAAACATGTGTAGAGCTTATCTGATGTCACCTTGAAATTCAGGGTGGTTCCTGAAATGATGATGTCATCACTAAACAGCAAGTAAGCACTGTTCCATTTTGTTCTTATTTAGTTGGAAAAGCTAGTGGCCAAATTCACAATGGTGAAACTATCAGGGTGGAATTCTCCAGCTGCCCTGGTCCAAAAGCTGGAAATTCGCACCCAACTGTCAATGGGGTTTCACATTGTCCGCAACCCGCCCACTAAAATTCCAGTGGTTGGCGGGATGGGAGAATTCCAGCCTCAGTATTCGCCATCCATTACTCTATGGGCCCGATTTTACCATTTTCATTCGAAGTGCTGAATCTGGACGTAATGCAGATCCGACTTAGAAATCAGGGATTCAGGTAGAAGGTGAAACATCATTAACAACTTCAAAAAAAATGTGAATTTTTATCATGGCTGTCAGGTGCCCCCATACTCACTCAGCCTGAAAAAAACATCTCCAGTCCCATTCGCGCTGTGGGCGGGGCTTAGTGCGGCCGAAACGATCGGAGCTCTGAACTGCGCATGCGCAGTTAGAAACAAATTTGAAAAAGCGCGCCCGTGTCAGATCGCTCCCGAGCCGGAGAAAGCGGAGAAAGCGGCCCGGGAGAGAAAAGCGGCAGCGATGGTGCACACACACATCACTGTCCCCCTTATCCAACCCCCCCCCCCCCCCACGACCCGCAGACATCACTGTCCCCTTTATCCATCCACCCCACTACCCACACACATCACTGTCCCCCTTATCCAACCCCCCCCCACGACCCGCAGACATCACTGTTCCCTTTATCCATCCACCCCACTACCCACACACATCACTGTCCCCTTTATCCATCCACCCCACTACCCACACACATCACTGTCCCCCTTATCCAACCCCCCCACGACCCGCAGACATCACTGTCCCCTTTATCCATCCACCCCACTACCCACACACATCACTGTCCCCCTTATCCATCCCCCCCCACGACCCACACACATCACTGTCCCCTTTATCCATCCACCCCACTACCCACACACATCACTGTCCCCCTTATCCATCCCCCCCCACTACCCACACACATCACTGTCCCCCTTATCCATCCACCCCACTACCCACACACATCACTGTCCCCCTTATCCAACCCCCCCCCCACTACCCACACACATCACTGTCCCCTTTATCCATCCACCCCACTACCCACACACATCACTGTCCCCCTTATCCAACCCCCCCCACTACCCACACACATCACTGTCTCCTTTATCCATCCACCCCACTACCCACACACATCACTGTCCCCCTTATCCATCCCCCCCCACGACCCACACACATCACTGTCCCCTTTATCCATCCACCCCACTACCCACACACATCACTGTCCCTCTTATCAACCCTCCCCCGCTACCCACACACATCACTGTCCCCCTTATCCATCCCCCCCCGCTACCCACACACATCACTGCCCCCCTTATCCACCCCCCCACTGCCCACACACATCACTGTCCCCCTTATCCACCCCCCCGCTACCCACACACATCACTGCCCCCCTTATCCACCCCCCCACTGCCCACACACATCACTGTCCCCCTTATCCACCCCCCCCCCACTACCCACACACATCACTGTCCCCCTTATACACCCTCCACTACCCAGACCGATCACCACCCCACCCCCCCCACCAATCACCCGCAGAGTGGCAGCGGACTTTCCAGCCCCCCCCCCGCACCCCCACCAGAGATCCATCTGCCCCCCCTGCCAGAGATCCATCTACCCCCCCCTCCCCGCCTGAGATACATCTTACCCGTCTCCTCCCCCCCCCCCCCCGACAACGATCTGGCCTCACTCATCCCCCCCCCCAGAGAATGGTCTGCCCTCACCCACCCGCCCCCCCCCCCCTCCTCCGAAAAAGATCTGACCTCACTCATCCCCCCCCAGAGAATGGTCTGGCCTCACGCACCCCGCCCCAAAAGGAACATCTGACCCGCCTCCTCCTCCCTCCCTACCAGACAATGATCAGCCCTCCCCCTTCCCCCCCCCCCACCAGAGATACATCTGACCCACCTCCTCCTCCTCCCCCCCCACCAGACAACGATCTGGCCTCACTCCCCTCCCACCCCCCAACCACAGAATTATCTGACCTGCCTCCCTCCTCCCCCCCACCACTGATCTGAGTCAGAGAGCCGTTGGAAGCTCGGAACGTGCTCTTCAGCAGCTGGAGCGCCCGCGTCAGACTTTTATTTAGTAGGTCCATTACGGCGCGGTTCCGGATTGACAAACGTGATGGTAAAGAGGGGAATACTGATAAAGGTGGGCGGGCAGTTCATTAATTCTATTTAAATGCATGCAAATGCATTTAAATCGCCGAGGCGCCCGTTTTGGGCGCAGATCGAATCGCCACCATTCCCGGGTTTCGGTAAAGTGGCAATCTGCGCGGACGCGGGTGCAGATCGCGTTAATAGCCTCTCACCCGACTTTACCACGTTTTCGCGCCCAAATCGGGCCCTAAGTCTCATTCTGAAACCTGTGAAAAAGTTGACTGAAACATAATCGGGTTTTTAACAGGGTACAAAGCCATAGTTACTTCTGAACAATCTCTCTGGCCCTGATAACCCAGAAGGAAAAAAACAATAAAACATGGAAATGACTGGCTCTCCCTATCTTGTGTACCTGAACATGGAACTGCAGTAGCATTGGTACCAGTGACACCTGTTTTTGACAATTTTGAACTGGTCTTTCCTTCTGGGAAACTAATTTTAGGTTTATAAAATGTGAAATTTTCCAATTCAGGCTAAAAATTTCATACTTTTGTTTCAAAATAATTTAAAAAACTGTACGGGATACTTCACCTTCCAGATTAATCTCATGCCCCATGTTAATCTTCATTACACTTCTCGTAAAATTATAAGAAGTGAATATTAAAATCTCCTTGTTACTTCCTGATTTGCTTTCTGTGAAAGCTCATCAATGCTGAATGGTATCACAGTTGCTGAACACCAGAGATCCCCTATAGCTCATGCAAAAATGAAACTAATATTTGGAAAGGCGAAATCCAGAGATACTGTCTTTGTAGACAGTTTTCTTTGAGGCCAGTCACTTTGTCACTGACTGTAAAATCTAGACCATTAACTGCAGTATTCTGAATGGAGCATCAATGACTTTCTACTTGCAGACATGAACAACTGCCTACAATTGCACTCATTACAAGATGTCTGAAACAGACACAAATAAATTCAACACAGAGATAACTTTGACTGGCTCAGGCAGTGCTGTATGCCTGGTGGAAGTGGGCTGCAGGTCTTCAGTTAACAGTCGACATATTTCCTGAGTAATTTGCAGGAAGCAGTACATCTATCCAAGGCACAGGTATCAGAAATGTCTTCTTAATCTGTAAACACTGGTGATTGGGAATGTGCAAGTCAGAAAGAAATGCCATTTACAATTCAGACATTACAGGGAGAATTTTAACATCTTCTTCCCAGAAAAATCTTGGCAGAATCTAGTTAAAGTAGAGCATGGACCTAACCTTTAGCCTCCCACCCTGTTGATGTTGACTGCAATTTTAAATTGCAGGTTCCAAAGGACATCCAGCCAAAGTGAACTCTGATGATCCAATGATTCTTATAATGACCACTGGACAAAATGAAGAATTTGATGGTTGGATCCTTAACTAGTGCAATAAATTAGCGCTTCTTCCTCTTTGTCACTAATACTTAGTAATACTGATGAAACTCCTAGATTTAAGTAATTCAAAACACGGGCGGCACGGTGACACAGTGGTTAGCACTGCTGCCTCACAGCTCCAGGGACCCGAGTTTGATTCCTGGCCTCGGAGTTTGCACATTCTCCCCTTGTCTGTGCGGGTTTCCTCCGGGTGCTCGAGTTTCCTCCCACAATCTGCAAGACATGCTGGTTAGGCGCATTGCCCATGCTAAATTGTCCCTCAGTGTACCCTATAGTATCCTAATAAACTACTTGTGACACTAATAAATAAACTTTAAACAAAACATCACTTCTACTTTTTGAGTTTTTGTGGCTCACACATCAGTGGCAGGGAAACTATTGGAGAAAATTCTGAAGGAGAAAATTAACCTCCACTTAGAGAATCAACGCTTGATCAGGGATAGCCAGCATGGCTTTGTCAGAGGGAGTTCATGCCTAACATATTTGCTTAATTTTTTTTGAGGAGGTGACCAGGTGTGTAACTAATGGTCATGCAGATGATGCAGTTGATATGGATTTCAGCAAAGCCTTTGACAAGTTCCTACATGGGAGACTGATAAAGAAAATAGAAGCACATAGGATCCAGTGTAACTTGGTAAAGTGGATCCAAAACTGCTCTAGTGGTAGGAGGCAGAGGTTGGTGGTAGAAGGCTGCTTGTGTGACTGTAGGCTGGTGTCCAGTGGTGTACCACAAGGATCAGAGCTGGGTCCCTTATTGTTTGTGATATATAAACAATATAAACGAGAATATGGGGAGGATGATAGGTAAATTTGCAGATGACACGAAGATTGGCAGGGTTGGCAATAATGAAGGAGAAGGTCTTAGATTGCAGGAAGATATAGATGCGTTGGTCAGATGGGTAAATCAGTGGCAGATGGAATTTAATTCTAAAAAGTGTGAGGTGATGCACTTTGGAAGGAGTAACAACAAAGGGGAGTACTCAGTAAGCGGCAGGAAGTTCAGAGGCACAGAGGGATCCGGGGGTGCTTGTCCACAGATCCCTGAAGGTGGCAGGACAAGAAAAAAAGGGTAGTTAAGAAGGCATAGGGGACACTTGTCTTTATCAGTCATTGCATGAGGTATAAGAGCAAGGAGATTATTTTGGAGATGTACAAAACTTAGATTAGCTCACAGCTGGAGTATTATGTGCAGTTCTGGTCACTCACTATAAGAAGCATATGATTGCAATGGAGAGGGTGCAGAGGATATTTGCCAGGATGTTGTCTGGGATGGAGCATTTGAACTATGACGAGAGGCTGGATAGGCTCGGGTTTAGAATAGAGAAGGCTGAGGGGAGGACTGATTGAGGTGCATAAGATTGTGAGGGGTATGGACAGGGTAGATAGGAAGCAGCTGTTCCGCTTAGTTGAAGGGTTAATAATGAGGGAGCATAATCTTAAGGTGAGGAGCAGGAGATTTAGAAGGGATCTGAGGAAAAAGGTTTCACTCAGAAGGTAGTGGAATTCTGGAATGCACTACCTGGGAAGGTAGTAAAGGCGATAGACCTCACAACCTTTAAAAAGTATGTGGATGAGCACTTGAAATATCATAACATTCAAAACTGTGGGCCAAGTGCTGGAAAGTGAGATTAGTGCAGTTTAGTGTAGTTTTGCCAGTGCAGACTCGATGGGCTGAAGAGCCTCTCCTGTACAGTATGACTCCATAACTCTATGACTCTTTGGCTGATAAATAGTGAGGCATTATATTGAGTAATTAGGAGACCAATTTATGGGTTATAGTTTATAAACGGTGAGGATTAAGACAATTAGTTACAGTCCGAAATATAAATTGTATCAATAGATTGCATATGACATCTTGCTTTTCAAGCTCCTTTGTCTCATTAAGATATTTCCTCTTGCATTCAGTTACTTGGGTTAAAGTAACCTTTGTGGGAAAAATGCCATTTTCTCGGATTTACAACTGGGATCAATAACAGTTATGTGGATGGTGCTGCCGTCTGTTCTTCCCTAGGGTTCTGGCTCTGTGATTGGCAGGAACTGAGGGGCAAAGTGCAGAGGGCATTAATGTAAGAGCACAAACTGAACTCTGCAGACATTGATCTCTGCTGCAAAACGTAAAATACTTTCAAAATGGACTCTGTGGGGACTTTTATTTTCCCCTTGGAAAAGCATCTGTAGGTTTACTTTAAGAATAGAAAACGCCTGATTATGTGTACTTGGTTTATTTATTAAAGATAGATTGAATAGCAACCTCTATTATTATTATTAAGAGAATATGAACTCAGATGCATTGGGAGTAAAGAGCAGGATGTGTTGTAGATAGTTAAGAGAATATTAACTGAGGTGTATTGGGAGTAAAGTGCACTCTGTGTTATAAGGATTTTGATGCCTCAGTTCCAGCAGTTTTCCCTGACCAGAATCCCAAGGTTGTGCAATTCTATAGTCACTGAGTGATTTTTATTTACCCAGCTTTTATAATACCAGTTATTATGTGTGTTGGGGCATAGTCCCTTTATGGGAATGGGTAAGGTGACCCTGGGTGTGGGGTGGTCTGCCCAGTTATCACCCTGAGAGGGCTGCTGTTTGGAGTGTGGAGTGAATAAGACTGCAATCAGTACCTGTGTTCCCTGACGCCTGTCTGTGGAGTGAGTTCTTGAGCATACTCCTCAGTAGTAAAGAATTTAACACCGTTAATTGTGTTTGCGGTCCTTTGGACATAAATTACCTTGACATGACAGGAATAAGCATTTCCAAAAATTCATTTCTACCACAAAATAACAAAGGGCCACAACCTGCACTATCTACAGTTTGCGTCATTACTCTATCTGTGATATTATGGTGTGAGTGAGCCAAGCCATTACTTGAGCAATACCAGAAAATCCTGGGACCCGCTGCACTGCTCTATCATAAACTTTGCTGAAAAAGACAACAATGTCATAGCTCTCCCCTGCTCTCCCATACCTCCATCTCCATGAAATAAATGGCAACATCCAGTTTGCTGGGTTTACATTGTTTGGATTGCTGTCACCTAATCTAATACAGAATGGTACTGGTGAACAGGCAGCAATGTAAAGGATTTTTCCGATGTGCAATTTGAAATTTTCCATTGGATGTTAAAAGTAACTACAGGCCTTATTAGTTGAAATGTAAGGGAGATTTACATGAATGCAACATCATGATTTACAAGGCAATAAAATATTGAAAGAAATGATCTACGTACATTAAGGAATATGATTGAAGCCATTAGTTTCTCGGTAGGGTCAGGGTGGGTATTGAAGCTGATCTAAATGCTTGACTCTTTCATGGAATACAGTGCTGACTGATGCACCATCAATTGAGCAAAGACTAGTTTGTATGCAAGAACAAATAGGCTTTTATTAACAAAAGACTTGGAGCACACCCATGCGGATGAACTGGTCCAGACTGAGGCAGGAGGGTGGGGAGCAGTCGCCTTTATACCTGGACCAGGGCGGGGAGGTGTCTCGGGTAGGGCCGGCAGGGATGTGTCCGGGCATGTCACATATACAGGTAATAAGCTAACAGTGGTTTACCACACTGACCTGGTCCTATTGCTAAACCTGTGTCACACAAGTGAGATGAACATTTAGATAGAATCACATCCTGAATCTTCGCCACCATGGGACAAAATTCTTCACTGATGAAGAGAACGGAGCCTATCCACAGTCGTCACAGGGGGTCCATTTTGTTTATGTCACAGAAGCAGCATCAGTAAAACCACAACTTCACTTTATTATGTTTTTCCTCACTCAGACATAAAGGCAGTAAGGTTAGTTTTAATTAGTTCTTGCTCTGCCTGCATTGTACAGTTGACCATGTTATGGCAGCTTTTAGAGTCAACCATTTCAGGTACAGAAACAACTTTAATTTATCGCTGGGGGACTCATGGATACAGAAGATTGAAAATTTATTTTTATTTCATTCAGTGAGCACACATCCAATGCTTCTGTGTTCTGGAACTTGCAAGTGAAAGACTAACAAATGAAAATTTATTGCACCATTCCGAATATGCCACAATGCTTGCTGTGGTGGGTTTCACTTGCACCATGAATTTGCCACTGGGAGGTTGGAGAATTCAGTGATCTAATTTAAGGGGGAAGATTTTCCCAAAAAATGACTAAGGGCGCAATCTTTTGAAAAATTCTAAATGCCGAACGAGCGACAAAATTGGAGAGATTGGCGCCAATTTTTTGGGCAAGCCATGAGTCTCAATCTTATGAAACTCAATGCAAAAAAGAGCCCCAATGCAATTCTCAGCAGTAGAGGGGGGAGGAGGGGTGCAGAGCCTTAACCCACCTCTGAAGCCGGCTGCGGAGCACTTAGGGCACTGGCTTCATTGGCGAATCACGTCAGGAGGATGGCAGCATGGAGAGCAAATCCCCGCTTCAAGGAGGCAGATCTCAGAAGGACGCAGGGGAGGAGAGGTGGGCCACCCTGTACCCCGAAGTGGGTAGATGATCCAGAAGCAAGGAAGCAAATGCAGCCTGGAATGTGGTGGCTGCTGTAGTCAGTACCAGTAGCCTGATGCTGAAGGCTGCCATCCACTGCTGCAAGAAAATGCAATGGTGAGCTGCAAGTGTGAATGTCCATCTGTCACACCCTGGCATCAGGTCCATCTGGCACACCTGGAATGTCCACATCAGTCCAGTCCCTGACGCCCTGCGGCCTTCCAGCACCCGATCCCCAGCATCATCCTCAAACCCGTCTGGCATCCCTCATCACAACCCCTTCCTATTGACCCTTTGAGGGAAGGAATTCCACGTCATCTGGGGCAGCACGGTGGCGCAGTGGTTAGCACTGCTGCCTTACAGTGCAAGGGACCCAGGTTCGATTCCAGACTTAGATGACTGTCTGTGTGGAGCTTGCACACTCTCCCCGTGTCTGTGTGAGTTTCCTCGGGGCGCACCAGTTTCATCCCACAATCCAAAGATGTGCAGGTTAGGTGGATTGGCCATGTTAAATTGCCCCTTAATGTCCAAAGGTTTGTTACGGGGATTAGCAGGGTAAATATGTGGGGTTATAGGGATAGGGCCTAGGTAAGATGCTCTGTTGGACAGTCGTGCTGAATGGGCTGAATGGCCTTGTTCTGCACTGTAGGGTTTCTATGATTCTATCTCTGTCCTAAATGGGGGAATTCTTTATTTTGAAACATTGTTCGAGAGTTCGAGATTCCCCCATGAGAGGAAACAACGGGCCCGATTTTACCATTTAGAGACTAAGTGCCGGGTGCGGGCGTCATATAGATCCACTTTTTTCCGCCGCCGGTCCAGTGGGTGGGGCTTAGTGCCGCCGGAACGATAGGAGCTCCGAACTGCACAAATCTGACAGAACGCGCCCGAGCGCGAAAAAAAAAGCAGAGAGCAGAGAGACCCTCTCTGCCATTCATCCTCTGGTCGGGGGGCGGGGGGGGGGGGGGGGGGGGGGGGGGGAGGAGGGGAGGGGGTGTGACGTCTCATCCCCTCGGGGGGGTGGAGAGGGGGTGTGACGTATCATCCTCTGGTCGGAGGGGGGGTTCTGCTGCCTGCCTGTGGCTGATCCCTCCTGGCACCATCACTGGTACACTACCAGCCACAGCCATCTCTCCCGCTCTCTTGCCCCTGCAGGAAGAGTAATCTGTGGCTGGTAGTGTACCAGTGATGGTGCCAGGAGGGATCGGCCGCATACACGCAGCGGAATCCCTCCGATGAGAGGATGATATGTCACACCCGCTCCACCACCCCCCCGCCCCCACCACCCAGAGGATGAGACGTCACACCCCCTCCCCCCCACCCCCCCAGAGGATGATAAGTCACTCCCCCTCCCCTCCCCTCCCACCCCCACCCCCCGCCAGAGGGCGACGTGGGCCCACCCCCTCTCCTCATCCCGCCCCCTCTCCTCATCCCACCAGCCCCCCCAAGAGGGCGACGTGGGCCCACCCCCTCTCCTCATCCCACCATCCCTCCCCCCCACCAGAGTTCCAACTGGGCCCACCCCCCTCCTCCGGCAGACTCCAGCGGACCTGTGTGAAGCCCGGCCACTTCAGCCGTGGCTAGAAGTCAGTGTCCAGGAACGTGCTGCAGGCTGTCGAAGGACTGAAGGTGAGCGGGAAGGATGGTGGAGGGAGACCACGATTGAGGTAGGTTAGGGTGTGTTCTGCCGGGGGGGGGCCTGCCTCCCAGAGGGGTCCGATCCCGGGGGGGGCTGCCTCCCAGAGGGGTCCGATCCTGGAGGGGGGCCTGCCTCCCAGAGGGGTCCGATCCCGGGGAGGGGGGGGGGTCTGCTGGGGTGGTTAGAGGGGGTGTCCGCGAAGGGTGGGCCTCGGCGATTCCCCTGCCAAATAAAAGTGCAAGTTGGACTTTTATTTATCAGGTCGGTAAAGGCGCGGACGCGAATTGGGCCGAAAGCTGGTAAAGGGGGAATTGATGGTAAAGTTGGGCGCGCGCTTCATTAAGTCGATTTAAATGCATGCAAATGCATTTAAATCGGCGCGCCGGCCGATTTCGGCGCGAACCGGAATGGCGCCCGAATCGGCCGTTGGTAAAGGCACGATCCGCTAGGAATCGGGTGCGGATCGCGGCATAGGCCCGACGCCCAACTTTACCGCCATTTCGCACCCGAAAACGGGCACGAAGTTTTGGTAAAATCGGGCCCAATGTCTCATCATCTAACTTGTCAAACCTCTCGATTCTGATATGTTTAAGTAAGGTCACTTCTCATTCTCCTGAACACCAATGAGGAGAGCCCCAACTTGCTCAATCTTTCCTCATAAGACTAACACTTCATCCTAGGAATCAGCTGCACAAACCTTCTTTGAACTGCTTCCAATAAAAATATGTCCCATCTTAAGTCAGATGGCCAAAACTGTACACAGTATTCTAGATGTGGTCTCACCAATGCCCCATACAGATGTAGCAAGGCTTCATACCTGTATACTCCATTCTGCTGGTAATAAAAGCCTACATTCCATTTGCCTTTCTAATTACTTGCTGCACCTGCATGCTGACTTTTTGTGATTCACGTATAAGGACACCCAGATTCCTCTGTACTGCAACATTCTATAGGCTCTCTCTTCCCAATTAAGTGCTATTCTGCTTTTCTATTCTTCTTGCCAAGGTGGACAACCTCATATTTTCCCACTTTATGCTTTATCTGCTAACTGTTTTACCCACTTATTTAACCTTTCTACATTCCTTTGTACATTCCTCATAATTTGCTTTCCTACCTATCTTTGTATCATTAGCAAAGCTGGCTACAATACAGTCAGTCCCTTCCTCCAAGTCATTAATATAGACCAAAAATATTGCACTCCACTAGTTACAGTTTGCCATCCAGCAAATGGCCAATTTTTACTGATAATCTGGGTGGAATCTTATGAGAACTTGGAATTTGGCAAAGTATCAGTTTTGATGAAAAAATTGGCATGGAAATCTCCAGCTCTACTGGCTAGTTTTCCCTTCAGATCTTGTCCCTTTAATTGCCAAAAGAAGGAGAGGGTGTGGTTTGTGCCGTCAGTCTGATGCAACTAGGACTCTTAGAGCTGGGAACCAGCTGCACTGAGATTGGAGCATCTTCAAAAATGGTGCCCTGATCACTGAAACAAAAATTAATCACCCCCACCCTCTCACCATGGAAATATCTGTGGCCTACCCTCCTACCTTGATGATCACCAGAATCCCCATCGCCTTCTCTCCCACCCACTCCCCAGCATCTCCCCTGATCATTGCTGGCATCTCCCTGCCCATATCATTCCCAGCATCCCTCCCACCCCCAATCATCAACAGCATCCCCATGGCACTCTTGTGCCTGCTCCATCCCATCACAAATAGATGAGTCCCCACACATGAGGTTCCCCTTAGGGCCCGTCTCTGACACTGCCCCCAGCACAGGTTGGTACTGCCAGGTTGGCACATTAAAGATGGCACCCCGATCTCTGTCGAGTATGTTGAAGTAAGTGAACTGAGTATGTAGAGTTGATCTTGCCGACTCTATCTGACCCTACCTTGCCAGAGTGATGGCGTAAATGCCACCCTCCCATTTCTTTTAGCCGAAAAGGCTCAAGATCTGGAGAAAAAACTGAAGCATACAATTGGAATGCTACATGCCGGTTTTCAGACTGAGCCTGACACTTTGAAAAAATATGATATGATTGCACGCAATGCCTTGCTACTATCTCTTTAATAATAGCTTCCGGTACTTTCCCAATGTCTGACTTTAGGCTAACTGAACTATAGTGTCCTGCTTTCCATTTTCCTCCTTTCGTGGAGAGAGGTGTTATATTTGTTGTGTTCCAATCCACTGTGACCTTTCCAGAATTACTAAGGAATTTTGGAATGTAACAGCCAATGCCTCCACTATCTCCGCATTTAAGACCCTGGGATGCAGGCCATCAGGTCCAGGGGATTTATCAGCCTTAAGTTCAATTGCTTCAAGGATGTTGCATTTGTCTTCACAGTAGAGAACACAAAGAGCATCATAAGAATAGTCGGAAATCAAGAGGCAAAAAGCAAGGGAGGAACTTAAAACACTCACCATCACTAGGGAAAAGATAATGGGAAAAGAACTGGACCTGAAGCACTGAGCACCCTCTCTTTAATACACCCTATTGTCTGCATTTTAAGTTTAAGTTTATTTATCAATGTCACAAGTACGCTTACATTAACACTGCAATGAAGTTACTATGAAAATCCACATTTCACCCATGATCACCATGTAGGGTATTCCATTGGCTACAAGAATGCCACTGGTTGACCTTTACGGACAGTAGGTTCAGTAAGCTTTTATATGGAATAACCAACAAGAAGATCAGTGCTATTTCACAGTAATATTGCCTTCAATATACATTTCACTGAAAGATGGCCATCACTGCCCTCATGGTATTTTGACAGTAACATTTGTGGAACTCAGTTGAAGAATGTTCCCATGATGCTGCTGGTTGCCTGGAAGTAACATTTAGGCCACATCAGCCACCTCAAGCCCCCTTGCATCCAGAATGACTACTCTTTGATCGCCTGCATGCTAATCCCTCTTTCATTTGTGGCATTATGAATTACACTATTGTCTCTGGACTGTACATATAACATTCCCAAGTGATCGAGATAATGAAATTTTTGACTCAGGAGAGCGGACATAAATGTGTCAAATAGTTCCTTCTGCATTGTAAATTAAACGGTTCAATAGTTCTCAAACACTATTCAATGAACATCTGGTTTTGGTATTCACTCCTCAAGCCTAGCGGTTGTCATGGCAACTGGTATTATCAGCCAAGGTTGAAGAGATATCGGGAGTCCTCCAGGAACTATCCGTCTAGCTTGCTATTTTGCTGAAGCAGGTCTTGAATGTTGGATTATGTCAGAGTACATACCCAGCAGCTCCCCAGATACCTGGCATTAATATAGACGATGTACAGGTTGACATCATACACTATCTACCCAGTGACTGAGTAATATCCATTTTTGTTTATGCATGGTTCAAGTTGACATGATCTAGATTTGGTGAGGTACATATGCTCTGCACCCTCGGGACATAGCTGTTATCAAAAAAAAACATTCTGTCTGGATTTGCTGCTGTATGTGCCTTTTCAGAGCCTCAATTGCATTTTGGACGTGTCATTGTTCACACTGAATAGCGTATTTCTGCCCTATTCCCTGTGGCAGCCTGAAAGAACCATTGGGACTCAGGGCTGTGTCTCTGAGAAAGATGTGGAGATGCCGGCGTTGGACTGGGGTAAACACAGTAAGAAGTTTAACAACACCAGGTTAAAGTCCAACAGGTTTATTTGGTAGCAAATGCCACTAGCTTTTGGAGCGCTGCCCCTTTGTCAGGTGGAGTGGGAGATGTGCTCACAAACAGGGCATACAGAGACACAAACTCAATTTAGAGAATAATAACAAACAAAGAACAAAGAACAATACAGCACAGGAACAGGCCCTTCGGCCCTCCAAGCCCGTGCCGCTCCCCGGTCCAGGATTGAATCCTGAATCCAGGATCCCCGCCCAATTTTCCAGCCTATCTACATACCAATATCCTATCCACCGAGCTGTCCCTCACAGCTACGATGCTTTGTTCATTACAACCTATTAACTTACCCCCACCCCCCCATTCCAGACCATGTGATCTCCAGGGAGAGGCGAAAACCCAGAGTGAAAAACCCCAGGGCCAATATGGGGAAAAAAAAATCTGGGAAATTCCTCTCCGACCCCCTGAGGCGGTCGAAACGAGTCCAGGAGATCACAATGGCCCCGATCGGAAAATGCTTCCCAACCCTAGTCATTTCCACTTCCACGAACACCATATGAATCCCCTGCCCCCGAGACAGGTTCCCAACTATCCGCAGTCTCACTCTGTACTGGCACCAGCAAGATGATCGTAGAATGAAGCCTTGAAACGAGAAACCAGGAACAATTAGCCCGCGCCGCTCCCTGGTCCAAACTAGATCACTCTTTTGTATCCCTCCATTCCCACTCCGTTCATATAGCTGTCTAGATAAGTCTTAAACGTTCCCAGTGTGTCCGCCTCCACCACCTTGCCCGGCAACACATTCCAGGCCCCCACGACCCTCTGTGTGAAATATGTCCTTCTGATATCTGTGTTAAACCTCCCCCCCTTCACCTTGAACCTATGACCCCTCGTGAACGTCACCACCGACCCGGGGAAAAGCTTCCCACCGTTCACCCTATCTATGCCTTTCATAATTTTATACACCTCTATTAAGTCTCCCCTCATCCTCCGTCTTTCCAAGGAGAACAACCCCAGTTTCCCCATTCTCTCCTCATAACCAAGCCCCTCCATACCAGGCAACATCCTGGTAAACCTCCTCTGTACTCTCTCCAAAGCCTCCACGTCCTTCTGGTAGTGTGGCGACCAGAACTGGACGCAGTATTCCAAATGCGGCCGAACCAACGTTCTATACATCTGCAACATCAGACCCCAACTTTTATACTCTATGCCCCGTCCTATAAAGGCAAGCATGCCATATGCCTTCTTCACCACCTTCTCCACCTGTGACGTCACCTTCAAAGATCTGTGGACTTGCACACCCAGGTCCCTCTGCGTCTCTACACCCTTTATGGTTCTTCCATTTATCGTGTAGCTCCTCCCTACATTATTCCCACCAAATGATTGGAATGCTAATCAAGCTAATCAATGCTAATACAGCTAATCAAGTCTTAAAGGTACAGACAATGTGAGTGGAGTGAGCATTAAGCACAGGTTAAAGAGATGTGTATTGTCTCCAGACAGGACAGCTAGTGAGATTTTGCAAGTCCAGGCAAGTTATGGGGGTTACAGATAGTGTGGCATGAACCCAAGATCCCGGTTGAGGCCATCCTCATGTGTGCAGAACTTGGCTATCAGTCTCTGCTCAGCGACTCTGCGGTGTCGTGTGTCGTGAAGGCCGCCTTGGAGAATGCTTACCCGAAGATCAGAGGCTGAATGCCCGTGACCACTGAAGTGTTCCCCCACAGGAAGAGAACAGTCTTGCCTGGTGATTACTTACTCTGAGAAAGACACAGAGAGATGTACTCATGATGGATTGCCCCCTGACTAAGATGCACAAGATGGCATCAGGACCATTTCCCTCGGTAACCATGGGTAATTTATGCACTGAGCCGCTGTAATGTCCGTGCTGTTTTTCCTGAAGTGTTGCATGTGACCCTGTACGATGCCTGTAACTGACAGGATTCTATGTAGTCTGTGCTCCTTATAGCTCTTAGGCTTACACGATTATGCAGTAAATCTTCACTGTTCCGAGCTGTGGTAACTTGAGACCACAAATAAGGTAGTTGAATGCATTGCTTAAAAAATGATCTTCTTTACATAAATAAATAACAAAGTTTAATAATAATAATAACTCAGCAGAACAGCAATAACTATGACAACAGGAGCACTAGTAAAACAAACCTTGCTTGCAGAACACTCTCTTGCCGACTGAGAAGATCTCCAAACCCGCACATGCTCAGAACACTCAACAGATACCAGTAAAACAATTACATCGGAGAAAAGCTTATAAGAACACTTTGCACTCAAAATGACACTCTGCAACACTTCTCCTCCTTCAATTTTAATTCCTCATTACGACAGGAATAAAACAAAAGCAATGTCTTAACTGCACAACTGTCTGTCAGGAGCTTTGCGGTTCTGTTGTGATCTATGCAATACCACTGGCAAATCTTGTATCAGTAGATCTGGGATTGTGGGCTTGGAGATAGGCTGTGAATCAATACATGAACATTCCTCTTCCATTGCAGAATCAACCGGCAAACCCCGAACCTCAGGAACAACTTCCTGGCGAACGTCCACAGCAGCATTACCTTATTTCATGTTATCAGTAATGGTTGCTGATTCTGAAACTTTTTATGACCCTAGGTCGTACCGTAAATGAATATGGTCTTGGTGTCTATGAACAACTGTTCCGAATTGTAATCTCCCAACCCAAGATGCTGGACCATTTTGGTTTAAAATCATTCCCGCTAACCAAAGGGTTACTACCAAGGTTCCAGATGTAAAACGGATCATCAGGTTTGAACTGCCTCTCTTTGCTGTGTTCCTCCTTCTGCTTCTCTTCAGAGTGCAGAAGGAGGCCATTCAGCCCATCGACTCTGCACTGACCACAATCCCATCAGGCCCTATCCCTGTAACCCTATACATTTACCCAAACTAGTCCCTTGATATAAGGAGCAATTTAGCATGGCCAATCCACCTAACCGACACATTTTTGGACTGTGGGAGGAAATCCATACAGACATGAGAGGAATATGCAAATTCCACACAGACAGTGACCCAAGCCAGGAATCGAACCCAGGTCCCTGGTGCTGTGAGGCAGCAGTGCTAACCACTGTGCCACCATGTCAATCTGGAAGAAGCAAGTGCAGATGAGACTTTGGCCTTCCACCTAACAACAATTCTATTGGAGAGAGCCCAGTTGTGGATTGTGATGTGATACGATACTGGAATAAAATTCTTGAGAGCTTTATACTCAAAGTGTCCCCTGCCATTCTCTTCAATCCCTCCTTCAGAGTTTGAACAGCTCGCTCAGCCAAACCATTCAAAGCTGGGTGAAATGGTGCAGTACACACATGATCACTCCTATTCTTTCGCATGAATTCTTGAACTAACTCACTTGTAAAAGTAGTGCCATTGTCCAAAGAAAGCGAATCTGGTCGACAATGAGTTGCACAAAATTGACACAGCTTCTCAATTGCCACAGGAGCTGTAATATTATTCATGATATTTGCTTCCAACCATTTCGAATGTGCAACCAAAAACATGCGGTTCATGAAAGGTGCTGCAAAGTCCACATGAAGTCTGGACCACATCCTACCAGGCCGCTCCCAAGTAGAACCATGCAATGTATGCAGTTCATCCTTGAACACGTCCAGGTACTTCTTGACAACATCCTCAGTTACCTTTGTGTGCTTGCTCTCGCCCTAGTTCAATGGAATTTTACTGAGCTAGTCACGCCCTAGCAAACCGGTGCCTTTCACACCTAAAACACTCCACTGCTTTCACCTTTCTGCTTCCAGCTGCTATGTGTATTTGGTGCAGTGCCCCCTCCTGGGCACTACCATTTGCCTACTGAATATCTCGAGTATTACTGGCAGCCATTTCCATGCTCTGAAAAAATTTCCAGAGTCTTCTTAAAACTCAGTGCATCTTCCCCCAATAACCAATGCTGAACGCTATCTGCATTAATACCACAGACCAGCCTATCACTGAGCATATCTTCTAAAACTGCTCCAAAATCACTGTATTCTGAAAGCTGGTGAAATTTTCTGCCACAAAATTAGCCACTGATTGACCTACTTTTCAAAAATGACAATGAAATTCGAATTTTTGAACAATCATGATGACTTCAAGTTGTGTTTTTTCTGGACGTGAGCAACTGAAGCTGCAAATGATATCTCCCCTGGTTTCCATAGCATGGCCAAATTCCTCATCAACTTGTAAGTCTTTACCCCCCACACACACACACATGCTCAGGAGAATGGAGTGCTACGTTACTCCATCTTCTTTTCCATTTGCTCAAAATAAATTCTGTATCCTGTATCCTCTCCACGTATCCAGCCCAATCCTCGCTTCTCTTATCAACTCTCCGACTGCCCCGAACATAGCCATGATGCCTTCTGCTAACTTGAAATTCCATCGAATAAATTCACAATGTAAGCTAGCTACTCACCGTATGCAACCTTGCATTGACACGCTGAACATTGAAAAACGTTATTTTCTCTTCACTTTCTGTTTTCTCCTCAGCACCAGAAAGATGTGATAACTTGAGTCAAATGCATTGCTTAAAGAATGATCTTCTGTATATAAATAAATAATGAAGTTATGCTAACTCAGCATAACAATAATAACAGTGATAACTATGAAAACAGGAGTAACTAGCGCTCAGGTCTTGCTTGTAAAACACCTTCTTGCAGACTGAAAAGCCCTCCAAAACTCGCACATACTCAGAACCCTCAACAGACTCCGATTAAAAAAAATAGATAGGAGAAAAAGCTTATAACAACACTCCATACTCAAAATAATACCCTGGAGTTAATGGAGTTAATGAAAAACCTCCAAAAATGCCACATCTACCAATGGCAGCTTAAAATGGATAGCGAATCACAGCACAAAAGAGAGTCTTGGTCAGAAAATAAAATTCTAAGTACAATCCAAAACTCTCTGAAAGAAAAAAACTTTGCGCTTCCACAAATTAACTTCAATAACTTAATTCACATCACATTCGGATTTGGATTTGGCTTGGTCCAAAAGCCTTTTTGTCACATCATAGACTAAAGGTCTCGCCATCATTGTGACAATTACTTAATGTGCTGCAGTCCTTAATACTTGGCAAGATATTTCACTGCTGTTAAACCAACTCATCTTGTTTCCTGCTTCTCATTGCAGGATTGTAGCAACTTAATCTCGTCTGTATGATTTTAAGGAGGGGCCGTAAATCTTATATTGAACTCTAAGTTAATCCGCTGAATACCCAAAAGTTGCCCAATGGCTTGAACTCTCTGTCAAATAATAAGCATCTGGAAACAGGGCTATGTGGCCACTATTTTCTTACCTAACCACATGTTTTCCTGCTGTAACTGTAAATGATGGTTGACTGACTGTCATCCATAGCTGCAGTCATTGTGCAAAGGCAAATGCCCCCTTCTACTGTTCTCATTTTTATCACCAGGAAGTAGAAGTGATGAAGTGGGTGGTGTTGATTCTTGGGTGGTCCAGTTTCAGGGTTTAATTTCAAATGGATTATTAGTGTCAACCAAAGAGATTAAATGTTAACTAAATTCTATGATCAAAGTATTAATGCAAGCCAATTGTCAGATTCAAAAATAGTCTGCTATACACTTGGAAACTGATTAAAATGAGGAAATCTGCTGGCATTGCAGCTTTATTGCATTTTTTCCAAGGAGAAACATGAAATCAGATGAAGTAAGTGAATTGTTTTGCTCATTACTTTGTGTATTCACTGCTGTCTGTGGAATAAAACTGTTTAATATTTTAAACCTGGCATCTTAGTCTGCCTTTGAAATGATGGGACAAACATCCGTGATAATGCATGTGAAAGGCACAATATTGTGTTCAGATCACAGGGTACTGTTACACAGCCAAGTTATGCTATTGTACAAGCAGATGTTGGACATTATGGGCTGCATGATGAGTGTAAAATGCTTACACCATTCAGAGAAGTGATAGATGCCACTGTAGCCAAGGGAATATGTAAAACAGAATCAAAATGTCAACCATCCTTATTCCTAGTGCCTTATGGATAGGTATTTAGCAAAGTGATATTTACCTAACAATTCTGTCACTGTGGTGCATCAGCATGTTTATTTATAATGTGTAGCACTACATTCGAGAGATTTACCGAAACTGTGCAGTTCTAATCTCAGTTGGTTCATTGGGGAAGATGCTAACAGGAGGTAAGGTGTTTTCCCCAGAGAGGGAAGCAAAGTGAAAGGTTGAAATATTTTTCATTGCCTATTTATTTGGGGTTAGGTTAAATACCTGGCCCGTCAGTTATTGAATAGTGTCAACATGAGGCTGGTGAATAGGCAAAAAAACTCAAATCATCAAATGAAGAAAATATAAATCAATAAGAAGTATGAATACCAGCAAGGAAATTTAAGATTCCAATCTCATCAAAGTCACCAATTAACACTAATAAACTGTGCAGACTACAGGAGCGCTGCCTGTGGAACAGGAGAATCCTGCTGGCACGAACGGCCAGAGAATTCCGGCCATAATATTTCATCACAGAAGTGAGTAACTGAGGAAGGACTAACAACTCTACTGAAGTCCTTGAACTTCTTGCCGTATTGCAACCATGTCCATGGAACTAAGTTTCTGATGTCTTCAGGCATATCTTCCCATTGTCGTCTTATGCATTGCCTTGAGGGCATTCTGACACAACCCCAACCATCTTGTGGGGGCAACAAGATCTTTTTCCTCTTGCTGGCCTGGACCAGGACTTCCAATACCTTCCCATTGCCAGCGAAGCTTTTCTGTACCTTTCTGAATTATTCCCCACAATCTGTTGCCACCATTCCATTTGTTTTAAAAGTTGTCAGCCAACAATTGGTGCTGTCAGTGATGCCCAAGTTCCTTCCCTGCCCTCACCCCAAGGATGTGTGTGGCCACTAACCAGCAAGGCTATCACTACATGCATGCCTGTCTCTTTACAATGAGATTACAACATCAATTATCCGTGGCCCCTTGCAATTGCATGAGCAGGTGCCCTGCACACCTATTTTTAGTCGCGATTGCATTTCTACGTCTCGGTTCTATAAGCCTGTTTAAGAAGTTTAGCTGAGAATTGGAAAATAAATGTCAGAAGCCAAGTGGTTAACATCCCAGCTGGTAGGAATTCCAGTGATTTCAGGGTTAACTGTACTGTAAAAACCTAGCATGACATAGAAATAAACATAATCACCATTGGAGTATATAAACTGAAAGTGGAATATTTTGTTTGGATAAAACGGCTTTTTCCCTCTATTTTTCTTAGCAAAACATTCTGTCACTTTCATCCTCCTTTTTCCTATCAAATCGGGAAGTTGGCAGCAACACTTAAGAAAACAGTGAATGAGAGCAGCTTTGTGCAGTTCCTGAAGGGTTCAGCAGTCACACTGGCCTCCACAATACTGCAAGTAAGGCTGAGATTCAGGTTTCAGGTCATAAATCAGCCTGGGAACTCAACAGCAGATTTTCTGCATTCTTTAACCCATAAAATGATGACATCCTTTCCACAGCTCAACCCAGGTTTTACTCATTAGAATTTTTATTACTCTATGTTCTGAAATAAATAATGATTTATTTCCCAGGGATTATATTTTGGAAGCAAGTCTTTTTTTTAAATGTTGTACTGAACATGTGGCCTGATGTTTATTTTTCCACTTGGACTGATTTCATTGTTCCAGGATAGTCACGTTTTAATCCTGTTTATTCCCCTCAGTTTGTCTAATCTCCCTGTTCCAGTTCTCCCATTGCTTCTTCCTGTTTCATGCCCTCTACTCTATTTTTAAACCCCCATCCTCCTCTCCACTGGTTCTGCTTGTCCCTACTTTATCCTCCCTCCTCCATTAAATACAGCCATTTTTATGCTTCTTATATCTTTCATTTCTTAATTCTATAATTTTTTTGTTCCATTAAAGGTGTCTTTGTGCTCGATCAAGTAGTTCTTTCTTATCCGCTTCTCAGTAGTGTGCCTGGTTTAAACTTTTCACCTGTTACTCTGCAGGGATCGGATAATGCATTCCCAGGAGCCATTTTTAAACTTCCAATCGCTGCTCTTTAAAATCTCATTTTTACTAGGCAAAACAAAAAAATTCCCGATGTTACACATTAGGCTCTGTGCGTTTCCAATACTGCCCACTTTGCTGTACTTTCCAATGAACTGAAAATAATAACATTGCCTTGGACTTTGATCCTATTGTTCAAACAGAGGGAGCAGAAGTCAGGCAAACAAAAAGAAGCCAGAATGTCCTGTTCTGTGTTTAAGACTCCTCATGCTATTGCTTTCATGTGCAAATCGGAGATTTATTCTACTTCCCTAATATTCAGTTCTGGAAATTATCCTGATCAGTTGACATTGCCGGCATCAGCCTGCATGGAGATGGAGATCAGGACAGCCCAGACAGTACGATAACTTCAGTGCCTTTTGGTTAGCTCAGTTGGCTGGGCAGCTGGTTCGTGATGCGGAGCAACGCCAACAGTGCAGGTTCAATTCCCAATTTGGCTGAGGTCATCCATGAAGGATCATAGAATTCCTAAAGTGTAGAAGGAGACCACTCGGCCCATCAAGTTTGCACCAACCTGCCTTTTTATCTTATCCAAGCCCTATCCCCACAACCCCATGTATTATCCCCGCTAATCCTCCTAACCTACACACCTTTGGACACTAAGGGGCAATTTAGCATGGACAATCCACCTAACCTGCACATCTTTGGACTGTGGGAGGAAACCAGAGCACCCGGAGGAAACCCATGCAGACACAGGAAGAACGTTACAGCCTTGATTCAAACATGGACAAAGGAGTTGAATTCCAGAGGTGAGGTGAGAGTGACAGCCCTTGACATCAAGGCCGCATTCGACCGGGTGCGGCAGCAAGGAGCTTTAGCGAAATTGGAATAAATGGGTATCGGGGACAAACTCTCCACTGGTCGGAGTCATACCTGGCACACAGGAAGATGGTTGTGGTTGTGGAGGGTCAGTCATCTCAGCTCCGGGACATCTCTGCAGGAGTCTCTCAGAGCAGTGTCCTAGGCCCAACAATTTTCAACTGTTTCATCAATGACCTTCCCTCCATCATCAGGTCAGAAGTGGGGATGTTCACCGATGATTGCACAATGTTCAGCACCATTCGTGACTCCTCAGATACTGAAGCAGTCCATGTTCAAATGCAACAAGATCTGGACAATATCCAGGTTTGGGCTGACAGCTGGCAAGTAACATTCACACCACACAAATACCATCACCATCAACTATAAGAGACACTCTAACCACCACCCCTTGACATTCAATGGTGTAACCATCACTGAATCCCCCACTGTCAACATCCTTGGGGTTACCATTGACCAGAAACCCAACTCGACTCACCACATAAACACAGTGGCTACAAGAGCAGGTCAGAGGCTCCGAATACTGCGGCGAGTAATTCACCTTCTGACTCCCCAAAGCTTATCCACCATTTACAAGGCACAAGTTAGGAGTGTGATGGAATACTCGTCACTTGCCTGGATGGTGCAGCTCCAACAACACTCAAGAAGCTTGACACCATCCAGGACAAAGCAGCCCGTTTGATCGGCACCACATCTACAAACATTCAATCCCTCCACCACCGAAGCTCAGTAGCAGCAGTGTGTGCTATCTACAAGATGCACTGCAGCAATTCACCACAGATCCTTAGACAGTACCTTCCAAACCCACGACCACTTCCATCTAGAAGGACAAGGGCAGCAGATAAATGGGAACTCCACCACCTGCAAGTTCCCCTCCAAGCCACTCACCATCCTGACTTGGAAATATATCACTATTCCTCTGCAGTCGCTTGGTCAAAATCCTGGAATTTCCTCCCTAACGGCATTATGCGTCATCCCACAGAACATGGCCCGCAGCAATTCAAGAAGGCAGCTCACCACCACCCTCTCAAGGGCAACTAGGGATGGGCAATAAATGCTGGCCAGCCAGCGACGCCCATGCCCCATGAATGAATTTTTTAAAAACGTGAAAAGTCCACACAGACAGTCACCCAAGGCCGAAATTGAACCCGAGTCCCTGGCTCTGTGAGGCGGAGATGCTGGCGTTGGCCTTTTGAGAGCAGATATCCACTCCATCTGACGAAGGAGCAGCACTCCAAAGGCTAATGGCATTTGCTACCAAATAAACCTGTTGGACTTTAACCTGTTGTTGTCAAAACTCTTACTCTGTAGGCAGCAGTGCTAACCACCGTGCCACCGTGCCACCCTAAGGTCCCGCCTTCTCAACCTTTGCCCCTCGCCTAAGGTGTGGCGACCCTCAGGTTAAATCACCAACAGCCAGCTCTCTTTCGCAAAGGCGAGAGCAGCCTCTGGGACAAAAGCTACGTTTAAGTTTTACCTGTGTTCACGAAGACCTGCCGGGCTAATGGCAATATATAATAACAGAGAGTTTGAAAAAGAAAAAGTGGTCTGATGTGTTTTTCACTGAAAAGGAAATCCATATGAGCTAAACCTCAGACCTGTGAAGTAATTAATAATTGCTGGGGCTTCTTCAGTTTTTCAGTGGATACTCACACTGCCTCATGTACTATCAAATGACATAGATCATGGAGGTACAGGGCTTAATCCCCATCCTGTGTTAACTGATTTCAGCCAGTAGAACTGGGAGACAGTACAACTTTTCCCAACTGGGATGGAAATCAAATATAGTTCCTGAAACTGATTGCTATCCACTGGGCCAAAGTGTTGACATTGGCTGACAGGATTATATTTGGCTGTAATGCTCCCATAGTTGAGTAGCCTGCCAAAACTTGCTCCAGCAAACTTATTAATGTAAATACCAGTGATAAAATGGAAATGGTTCAACTCAATTTTAAATTGTACTAACACATTGGTGTTGAAATGTTACACTAAGACCAACATCATCATGCTGTCAATAAAGTGCTCAAATCCTGTGCTCACAATAGACCTTTCTGATATGCTGCCTATCCTGACCTATCATTCCCCTACCTTTGGATTATTGATTCAGAGTTCATGTACCAGACAGAGTGAAATCCTTTGTCTGGTTCATAATTGAGTGTGGTTTTAGTTAACGTACATTATAACCTCATTATATACAGTACCCAAAAGGCTTATTTGGCAAATGATTGCCCAATGTGGTGCTGAATCAGATTGGTTCCAGGCTTAGTCCCTGCTGAGTGCTGATCTTAGCTGGAAAGTAGTGGAGCTCTGTAATTGGCCTCAACATTCCTGGACTGGCAAAGCAAAATGTTCGTTATGATTTCCACTCCTGGTCATTCTCCAATGACTCATGCTGAAAATTGCACATGTATGTGTTGAAGGAATTACGAGCAAACTCAACTGCAGGCATATAAAGTAGGCATATTACTGTCTACAGCTTTACACATGAAGAACAGTGCATTAGAGAGGCAGTGGAAGGGATGGAACTGAATCCAGACAATGGCGGGGGGGTCGATCAGGCACTTAACTGGCCACCATCGGGCTTTCACTAAGGACACGCCAACACACCCAAATTCCACACCGCTGCTCCCCACAAATCCCACCTCACCTGCCCCCTCACACTCTCAAGAGCTGCTGCCCAGCCAGAGGTCAGCAGCTGTCCATTACAGGCAGTGCAACCAGGAGCTGCAGCGGCTGATGGAAATGCGCCCACCAGAAACCCAGGGTCAAAGAGGGATTAGAGACCAATGGTGAGTGAGGACAAGATAGGGGGTTGTGGGATAGGTGACATGGGATGGGAGGAATGGATTAGAATGAGGATGGAGGGGTGGCTTCCAACCCCTGATTCATGATGCCATGTTCTTCAATATCAGGCGGTGAGTGCTTTTGAACTAGGACTTCTCCCGGGAACTCTCAAGTACAATCCTGAAACTCCAAAGTTATTGCACAGTTTGAAATGAAAGCTGGAAAAGAATCTGCGCAGGAGGTGAGGAGTCTGAGACAGTGTGGGAGGAGCTCACGGCTGGACTAAGGGAAGGCAGATGGCATCCTCAAACTGCTTCGAGTCACAACATTGAAACAGAGTCAGATCTGAGAGAAAAGGGGAAGACTTCCTTGAGATGGTGCAATTAGAGCCACAGCCTTTTGCTGCTTTGATGAGAGGCTGCAGGAGTCATTGGCTTCACAATACAATTGCTCCATTTGAACATTAACAGAGAGGGTATGTGAGAATGGAAAATTCAGGCAGCTGTTCAGGAAGCACAACTGCTGCATCAGTGGAAGTCTCTAACTAGTATGGATAACAGGCCAAAGGGCATCCAGTCATTGCTGAAGTACAAGTGGAACTTGATTAGCAAATCAGATCAGAGATTGCAGGAGTGCCTTTGGGAAGGTGGCACATTTCATGAATGCATCCAAACTTCATCCAACCTGTGTGGGATTGAGATGCCAAGTTGACATCTTGGTCACCTAGATCTCTGAGTTTGTACCTCAGCTGCAAGGCTGTATCAATGAAAAGCTAGTAGTACAGTCGCAACTTTAGGTCAGGACAGTGGCTTTCTGTTCCCCATTGGGAGGTCTACCATACTTGCCCAGTGTTCATTAATCTGTTGCTTCTGTCAGTCCAGAGGAGGAAGGAGGAATGAATAATGGAGCCTGCGCTCAATGCTGCCTTCTTGATGGCAGCGATCTGACAGAGAAGAGGTCCCAGTCCTATCTAGCACAGCTTCAAGAGGAGGTTTAGCCTGAGGACCATGGTCTAGGGAAGCCCCAACAAGATCCAGAGGATGAGGACATTAAATACATATCACGGAGTTGATTTGCATGACCAAATGTCTACCAAAGAAGACTTTCCTATCAGGAGATGAGCAAAAAACAATGTCATGCACATCTGTCCTTGTCAAGAGATGTGGTGGATCATATCTGCCACACTCTGTGAGAGGATTTAAGGCCTCATGGATTGGGAGACCATCCTCTACCAGTGCTATTGAAGGTTACTGCTACACTCAATTTGTCTGCCAGTGGGTTGTCCCAGGAATTCATAGGGGACATATGTGACATCTCACAGTCTTCAACATAGGAAGATATCAGGAAGGTGATGGATACCCTCCAGAGTAAGGCTTATCATTGTGTAAACTTCACACTCTATGATTGTAGCCGTGCTGCTAGATTTAGGGGGTTTATATATGTCTCAGACTTCCCTGGAGTTCAGGGCATAATCAATTATATACATGTGACTTTGAGATCTCCATGGCATCAGTCTGTAATGGTCATTAGCAGGAAAGGGTTCTGCTTCATTAAAGTTCAACTGGTGTGTGATCATCTGAAGCACATCATGCATGTTTATGCCAGGTACCCTGGGAGTTCCCATGACTCATATATCCTGGGTCACTCCCAAGGGCCTCATATATTCAAAGGGCCTGAGCTGTTTGGGGATCTGGGTTACTGCATCTATTCAAATGATGGCTAATGACACCCAGGTATCATCCTCAGAGTGTCTCTGAAGGGAGATGCAATGCGATGCATAGCTCAACATGATCCATCATTGAGCAGGCCATTGGCATCCTGAAGCTGTGCTTCAATGTTTCAAACACAGAGGTGGGACTTTGCAGTACTTTCCACAGAGAGTGTCCCACATAATCATGGTCTGTTCATCCTTCACAATCTGGTACTTCAAAAGGAAGATCCCTTGCCAGAGGGAGACATGGAGGAGGCTGAGAACTCCTCGGTGATGAAGAGCCAGAAGGGCAGGAACCTGAAGAGGGAGATGAAGGTCAGATTCCACATGAGGAAGTCATCAAAGAAGCATGACATGGAAGACTGATAGCCACAACATTCCAGGAGGAGTAAGGTGCATGCAACAGGACATGGCCACACTCCTTCTATCCCTCAGTGCTGTGCCAGTGAACTGAAAGACCTTTACAACCAGTAACGTTCAGAGCAAGTTCAGCATTCGAACTTGCAACTTCAACCTTCATGATTCATGGGGTCCTAATCTCTGGAAAGGTCAGTGGTGAACCCTATATCCAGGCGCTCTGGGAAGTGAAAGTAGGCACAACAGCACAAATGTTCTGTCAAAGGACTTGATGCAATCATCGCCATCTTAATAAGAAACTTTTTGCAGCCACTGAAATGTATATTTGGAAAGAGCATCATGGCTGTAGGTCTTGTGCTTTGCCACTACCAATGGAGACAGCCATCTCATTCTGAGAAACACTTACAGCTAACCTGTCAAGGCTATTGAGCGTGCCTAACTCCATGTTGTCTTGTCGGGAGTAGAGGTTATTAACACATTTTTCAAACTCTTCCAGTGAAGAAATTGACACATCTCCCTGACATAACACAAAGGTCCAGTAATTATCATGATGCAGCTACACATCACATGAATGTGAGGTTCACAAAGGGAGATGATGACTGAGTGAGAACGTGGCTCACCCTCACATTAGGAGGGCACATAGATGCATATGCACGATGCTTTCAAATGATGAGACCATTCTCATGAACATCAAATGTATTTCCAAAGGTGGATGAAATAGACAGTGATTAAACACCCGTGACCCAGAAATGTTGTTAAACTTTCTGCATTTTTCTACACCTATTGCTATGTCTAGGTGTGGTGCTTTACCGTCATCTGCGGCAGGGTTGGAGGGAGCCTGCTGACCGCCATGCTCTGTTGTCTTTGATTACTTTGGTGAGTGTCATCTAGATGTCCAAGATCTGTAGGGTCCCGACCTGCTTTGGATGTCCTGCTGTGGGGCAGGTGCACCCTCCTTGGCCTGTACAGCTGGAAGTGATGGGTCCTAGACAGAGGAGATTGGGATTGGCAGGACAATATCGGAGTCACCCAGGTGGATGGCTCTGTGGCTCCAGCTGCTGCTCCTCCCCACTGTGGATGCCTAACAACCCCTTCCTGACTCCCTGAGGAGAAGGGGCTCCTGGAGGGAACCGCTGACTGATCCCACCAATGCCAATCGTGATGGAGTGCAGGTCTAAGTGCCAACCTGGCACCACCTGCTGGGTGAGAAGTTTAACAACACCAGGTTAAAGTCCAACAGGTTTATTTGGTATCAAAAGCCACAAGCTTTCAGGCATCTCCACATCATGACCACCTGCTGGACCAAGGATTCCAAGGCAGTCGCCACCCCTCCCAGCGAGACCTCAAGACACTTGTCCGTCAGAGCCACAACGTCAGACAGAAGGTGGACAGACTCCTCCATCCTTTACTTTAGTCTGTGGAGTGTGAGATTGGAGTGAGCTGATGGTTGATTCACCTGGTGAAGCAGATGTGATCATTCATCCTTATCCTGCACTGGATGGCCTTTCTTGAGTGAGTGCCTGATAAGTTGACCTCCCTTGCAGCCGCCTTCCAGGATGATGAGTTGAAGCTGGTGGCCTATCAGGGGCTAACAGCAGCAGCAGCCAAAGCAGTGGCACCACAACTGACTCTGTTGTTAAGCAGGGAGGGACAAAGAGCACTAGAGCAATAGTTATCGGGGACTCTATCGTTAGGGGTGCAGATAGGCCCTTCTGTGGACATGAAAGAGACTCCAGGATGGGATGTTGCCTCCCTGGTGCCAGGGTCCAGGTTGTCTCTGAACGGGCAGAAAACATTCTGAAGGGAGAGGGTGAACAGCCAGAGGTCGTGGTACATATTGGTACTAACGACATAGGTAGGAAGAGTGATGAGGTCCTGCAGCAGCAGTTTAGGGAGTTAGGTAGAAAATTAAAAAGCAGGACCTCTCGGGTTGTAATCTCAGGATTACTCCCTGTGCCACGTGCTAGTGAGGCTAGGAATAGGAGGATAGTGCAGCTCAGCACGTGGCTAAACAGCTGGTGTAGGAGGGAGGGTTTCAGATATCTAGACCATTGGGGTCTCTTCCAGGGCAGGTGGGACCTATACAAGAAGGATGGGTTGCATCTAAACTGGAAAGGCATAAATATTCTGGCCGGGAGGTTTGCTAGTGTTACACAGGGGGATTTAAACTAGTTTGGCAAGGGGGTGGGAACCAAAGCAAAGGGGATTTAGCTGAAGGGGAACCAGAGAGTAGGGCCAGTAAGACTCAGAGAAAGAGTAGGCAGGGCGCAGTTGCTAATCAAAGAGGGTCTGGTGGACTGAAGTGCATTTGTTTCAATGCGAGAAGTGTAACAGGCAAGGCAGATGAACTTAGAGCTTGGATTAGTACAAGGAACT
This sequence comes from Mustelus asterias, assembly GCF_964213995.1. Taxonomy (NCBI): domain Eukaryota; kingdom Metazoa; phylum Chordata; class Chondrichthyes; order Carcharhiniformes; family Triakidae; genus Mustelus; species Mustelus asterias. The sequence continues at coordinate 40,223,309 of NC_135803.1, forward strand.
ATGATGTTGTTGCCATTACAGAGACTTGGTTAAGGGAAGGACAGGATTGGCAGCTTAACATTCCAGGATATAGCTGTTTCAGGTGGGATAGAGGGGGATGTAAAAGGGGTGGGGGAGTTGCACTGCCGGTTAAGGAGAATATCACAGCTGTACTGCGGGAGGACACTTCAGAAGACTCATACAGTGAGGCAATATGGGTAGAGTTCAGGAATAGGAAGGATGTAGTCACAATGTTAGGGATTTACTATAGGCCACCCAACTGTCAGCGGGAGATAGAGGAATAGATATGTAGGCAGATTTTGGCAAAGTGTAAAAGTAACAGGGTTGTTGTGTTGGGAGATTTTAACATCCCCTATATTGACTGGGACTCACTTAGTGCTAGGGACGTGGATGGAGCAGAGTTTGTAAGGAGCATCCATGAGGGCTTCTTGAAACAGTATGTAGATAGTCCAACAAGGGAAGGGACCATACTGGACCTGGTATTGGGGAATGAGCCCGGCCAGGTGGTCAATGTTTCAGTTGGGGAGCAGTTCGGGAACAGTGACCACAATTCAGTAAGTTATAAGGTATTGATGGATAAAGATAAGTGTAGTCCTCAAGTTAAGGTGCTAAATTGGGGGAAGGCTCATTACAACAATATTAGGCAGGAACTGAAGAATGTAGTTTGGGGGCAGATGTTTGAGGGCGAATCAACATATGGCATGTGGGAGGCTTTCAAGTGTAAGTTGATAGGGATTCAGGACCGGCACATTCCTGTAAGGATGAAGAATAAGTATGGCAAGTTTTGGGAACCTTGGATAACGAGAGATATTGTGAGCCTAGTCAAAGAGAAAAAGGAAGCATTTGTCAAAGCTAGGAGGCTGGGAACACACGAAGCAAGTGTGGAATACAAAGAAAGTAGAAAGAAACTTAAGCAAGGAGTAAGGAGGGCTAAAAGGGGTCACGAAAAAGCATTGGCCAGCAGGATTAAGGAAAATCCCAAGGCTTTTTATACATATATACAGAGCAAGAGGGTAGCCAGGGAGAGGGTTGGCCCACTCAAGGACAGGGGAGGGAATCTATGCGTGGAGCCAGAGGAAATGGGTGAGGTATTAAATGAGTACTTTGCGTCAGTATTCACCAAAAAGAAGGACTTGGTGGATGATGAGTCTGGGAAAGGGCGTGTAGATAGATTGAGTCATGTTGAGATCAGAAAGGAGGAGGTATTGGAGTTCTTGAGAAACATTAAGGTAGACAAGTCCCCAGGGCCTGATGGGATATACCCCAGAATACTGGGAGAGGCAAGAGAGGAAATTGCTGGGGTCTTGAGAGAAATCTTTGTATCCTCACTGGCTACAGGGGAAGTACAGTAAGAAGTCTCACAACACCAAGTTAAAGTCCAACAGGTTTATTTGGTAGCAAATACCATAAGCTTTCGGAGCACAGCTCCTTCGTCAGATGGAGTGGACATCTGTTCTCCAACAGTGCACAGACACAGAAATCAAGTTACAGAATACTAATTAGAATGCAAATCTCTACAGCCAGCCAGGTCTTAAAGGTACAGACAATGTGGGTGGAGGGAGCATTCAACACAGGTTAAAGAGATGTGTATTGTCTCCAGACAGAACAGCTAGTGAGATTCTGTAAGATCAGGGGGAAAGCTGTGGGGGTTACTGATAATGTGACATAAATCCAACATCCCGGTTTAGGCCGTCCTCATGTGTGCGGAACTTGGCTATCAGTTTCTGCTCAGCGACTCTGCGCTGTCGTGTGTCGTGATCCTCATTGATCCACTGGAGCAAGCTGAGAGGGGTGATTGGAAAGCAGCAGGGCTGGTAAGAGATTAATTGGATTAATTGAATTGTTTATTTATTTAATTAGTCAGCTAGTGTGTGTATTTTTTTGGCCTTTACTTTAACAGCAGTTTTTCAAGTTTAAAGTGAAAACTAGAAGTGGGCAGCAAAGGAGTCTGGGAAGGGTTTTTATTTTAACTTTAAAAGTCAGTTACCTGGGAGGTTCCCCCTCAGTAGTAGTTTTTTTTTTCTCTCGGGCCCCTAGCCCTATAAATTGGTGCAGAGGAGGTACCCGATCCTCTACACTGGTAGAGGATCCCACCCTTCCATCCTCCTCTAACCTAATTATAAGTGTGGGGAAGTTTTTTTGTTTTCTTTTTTTCTTGCTGGGAATGGCTTCAGGGATGGCAGTTCAGGCAGTATGCTGCATCTCCTGTGGGATGTATGTGGTGAGGAAATCCAGTAGTGTTTCAGGAGATTTTAGTTGTAAGAAGTGCATTAGATTGCAGCTTCTGGAGGAGCGTGTAAAGGAGCTGGAGGGGGAGGTAGAGGAACTCCGCATAATTCGGGAGGCGGAGGTGGAAGTTGATAGGAGTTATAGAGAAATAGTAACTCCTAGAAATGAGGCTTGGGTCAATGCCAGGAGGAGGGGTAAGAAGCAATCGGGAAGACAATCCCCTGGGGCGGTTCCCCTCCATAATAGGTTTTCGGTGCTGGAGGCTACAGTTGAGGAGGAATCAACTGAGCATAGAGAGCAGATCTCTGGGGGTGAGCCGAGTGAGAAAGCTCAGGTGGTTAGGGGCTGTAAAAGACTGGGCCTTGTGATTGGGGACTCCACAATTAAGGGGACAGATAGGAGGGTCGGAACTAAAGGTAGGGACTCAGGGTTGGTGTGTTGCCTACCAGGGGCTGGGGTCCGGGATGTGTCTGACAGGGTATTCAGGACTCTTAGGGGGGAGGGAGATAAACCACAAGTTATTGTACATGTGGGGACACACGACATAGGGAGGATAGGGGAAGGGGATATTAGGCAGGGATTTATGGAGTTGGGGTGGAAACTAAAGGCCAAGACTGACAGAGTGGTTATCTCTGGACTCTTGCCTGTACCACGGGATAGTTTAGAGAGGAATAGGGAGAGGGAAGGTTTGAATTCATGGCTGAGGGGATGGTGCAGGAGGGAGGGGTTCAGGTACTTAAGCAATTGGGGCTCGTACTGGGGAAGGTGTGACCTCTATGAGAAGGATGGTCTACACCTTAATCAGAAGGGGACCAATATCCTGGGGGGTAAATTTGCTAAGGCCATGCAGGGAGGTTTAAACTGATTCGGGGGGGGGGGAGGGATCCTGAGTAGTGGGGCTGAAAGTGAGGGATACATGGATGGGGACTGCAATGCACGGCATTGCAGAGGTGGGGTGGAGCAGTGTTTGAAATGTGTATACTTCAATGCCAGGAGTATTCGCAATAAAGTGGGTGAACTTGCAGCGTGGATCAGTACCTGGGACTTCGATGTTGTGGCTATTTCAGAGACATGGATAGAGCAGGGGCAGGAATGGATGCTGCAGGTCCCGGGGTTCAAATGTTTTAGTCGAAGTAGGGAAGGAGGTAGAAGAGGGGGAGGGGTAGCATTATTGGTCAGAGATTGTATCACAGTGTCAGAGAGGAGGTTTGATGAGGACTTATCTGTTGAGGTAGTATGGGCGGAGATTAGAAATAGGAGAGGAGAGGTCACCCTGTTGGGAGTCTTTTATAGACCTCCTAAAAGTTCTAGAGAGGTTGAGGAAAGGATTGCGGAGTCAATCCTGCTTAGGAGTGAAAGTAATAGGGCAATTGTTATGGGGGATTTTAACTTGACTAATATTGACTGGAATTGTTATAGCTCTAGCTCGTTAGAGGGGTCAGTTTTTGTTCAAAGCGTGCAGGAAGGTTTTTTGACTCAGTATGTAGACAGGCCAACTAGAGGTGAGGCTATATTGGATCTGGTGCTGGGAAATGAGCCAGACCAGGTGCTAGACTTGGAAGTTGGTGTGCATTTTGGTGATAGTGACCACAATTCGGTTACGTTCACCTTAGTGATGGAAAGGGATAGGCATGAACCTCGGGCCAGTGGTTTTAGCTGGGGGAAGGGTAATTATGAGGCTATTAGGAGAGAATTAGGAAACATAGGTTGGACTAGGAGATTACAGGGACTGGGAACGTCCGACATGTGGAGTTTTTTCAAGGAGCAGCTACTGCGAGTCTGTGATAGGTATGTCCCTGTCAGGCAAGGAGGAATTGGTAGGGCTAGGGAACCGTGGTGCACCAAAAAAGTTTCTTTGTTGGTTAAAAAGAAAAAGGAGGCTTATGTTCGGATGAGACGTGAGCACTCGGGTAGTGCACTAGAAAGCTTTAGATTGGCTAAGAGGGAGTTGAAGAGCGAGCTTAGAAGGGCTAAAAGGGGACATGAGAAGACTTTGGCGGATAGGGTTAAAGAGAATCCTAAGGCGTTCTATAGGTATGTCAAGAACAGAAGGTTGGTTAGGGCAAGTTTAGGGCCAGTTATAGATGGCAGAGGGAAGTTATGTGTGGAACCGGAGGAGATTGGTGAAGCATTGAACCAATATTTCTCTTCGGTGTTCACGCAAGGGGACATGAATATAGCTGAGGAGGACACTGGGTTGCAAGGGAGTAGAATAGACAGTATTACAGTTGATAAGGAGGATGTGCAGGATATTCTGGAGGGTCTGAAAATAGATAAATCCCCTGGTCCGGATGGGATTTATCCAAGGATTCTCTGGGAGGCAAGAGAAGTGATTGCAGAGCCTCTGGCTCTGATCTTCAGGTCGTCGTTGGCCTCTGGTATAGTACCAGAAGATTGGAGGTTAGCGAATGTTGTCCCATTGTTTAAGAAGGGGAACAGAGACTTCCCCGGGAATTATAGACCGGTGAGTCTCACTTCTGTTGTCGGCAAGATGTTGGAAAAAATTATAAGGGATAGGATTTATAGATATTTGGAGAGTAATGAATTGATAGGTGATAGTCAGCATGGTTTTGTGGCAGGTAGGTCGTGCCTTACTAACCTTATTGAGTTTTTTGAGAAAGTGACCAAGGAGGTGGATGGGGGCAAGGCAGTGGACGTGGTATATATGGATTTTAGTAAGGCGTTTGATAAGGTTCACCATGGTAGGCTTCTGCAGAAAATGCAGATGTATGGGATTGGGGGTGATCTAGGAAATTGGATCAGGAATTGGCTAGCGGATAGGAAACAGAGGGTGGTGGTTGATAGTAAATATTCATCATGGAGTGCGGTTACAAGTGGTGTACCTCAGGGATCTGTTTTGGGGCCACTGCTGTTTGTAATATTTATTAATGATCTGGATGAGGGTATAGTTGGGTGGATTAGCAAATTTGCTGATGACACCAAAGTCGGTGGTGTGGTAGACAGTGAGGAAGGGTGTCGTAGTTTGCAGGAAGACTTAGACAGGTTGCAAAGTTGGGCCGAGAGGTGGCGGATGGAGTTTAATGCGGAGAAGTGTGAGGTAATTCACTTTGGTAGGAATAACAGATGTGTTGAGTATAGGGCTAACGGGAGGACTTTGAATAGTGTGGAGGAGCAGAGGGATCTAGGTGTATGTGTGCATAGATCCCTGAAAGTTGGGAATCAAGTAGATAAGGTTGTTAAGAAGGCATATGGTGTCTTGGCGTTTATTGGTAGGGGGATTGAATTTAGGAGTCGTAGCGTTATGTTGCAACTGTACACAACTCTGGTGCGGCCGCACTTGGAGTACTGTGTGCAGTTCTGGTCCCCACATTACAGGAAGGATGTGGAGGCTTTGGAGAGGGTGCAGAGGAGGTTTACCAGGATGTTGCCTGGTATGGAGGGGAGATCCTATGAGGAGAGGCTGAGGGATTTGGGATTGTTTTCGCTGGAAAGGCGGCGGCTAAGAGGGGATCTTATTGAAACATATAAGATGATTAGAGGTTTAGATAGGGTGGATAGTGATAGCCTTTTTCCTCTGATGGAGAAATCCAGCACGAGGGGGCATGGCTTTAAATTGAGGGGGGGTAGTTATAGAACCGATGTCAGGGGTAGGTTCTTTACCCAGAGGGTGGTGAGGGATTGGAATGCCCTGCCAGCATCAGTAGTAAATGCGCCTAGTTTGGGGGCGTTTAAGAGATCCGTAGATAGGTTCATGGACGAAAAGAAATTGGTTTAGGTTGGAGGGTCACAGTTTTTTTTTAACTGGTCGGTGCAACATCGTGGGCCGAAGGGCCTGTTCTGCGCTGTAATGTTCTATGTTCTATGTTCTATGTGAAGGCCACCTTGGAAAACGCTTACCTGAAGATCCAAGGCTGAATGCCCGTGACTGCTGAAGTGCTCCCCCACAGGAAGAGAACAGTCTTGCCTGGTGATTGTCGAGCGGTGTTCATTCATCCGTTGTCATAGCGTCTGCATGGTTTCCCAAATGTACCATGCCTCGGGACATCCTTTCTTGCAGCGTATCAGGTAGACAACGTTGGCCGAGTTGCAAGAGTAGGTACCGTGTACCTGGTAGATGGTGTTCTCACGTGAGATGATGGCATCCGTGTCGATGATCTGGCACGTCATGCAGAGGTTGCTGTGGCAGGGTTGTGTGGTGTCGTGGTCACTGTTCTCCTGAAGGCTGGGTAGTTTGCTGCGGACAATGGTCTGTTTGAGGTTGCGTGGTTGTTTGAAGGCAAGAAGTGGGGGTGTGGGGATGGCCTTGGCGAGATGTTCGTCTTCATCAATGACATGTTGAAGGCTCCGGAGGAGATGCCGTAGCTTCTCCGCTCCGGGGAAGTACTGGACGACGAACTGGCGTCGGAACTGTTGATCGATGAGTCGAGCGCCATATCCGACGCGCCACAGCGAAAAACCGCACCGACCTCCTCAGAAGACAAACACGGGACACGGTGGACAGAGTACCCTTCGTCGTCCAGTACTTCCCCGGAGCGGAGAAGCTACGGCATCTTCTCCGGAGCCTTCAACATGTCATTGATGAAGACGAACATCTCGCCAAGTCCATCCCCACACCCCCACTTCTTGCCTTCAAACAACCACGCAACCTCAAACAGACCATTGTCCGCAGCAAACTACCCAGCCTTCAGGAGAACAGTGACCACGACACCACACATCCCTGCCACAGCAACCTCTGCAAGACGTGCCGGATCATCGACACGGATGCCATCATCTCACGTGAGAACACCATCTACCAGGTACACGGTACCTACTCTTGCAACTCGGCCAACGTTGTCTACCTGATACGCTGCAAGAAAGGATGTCCCGAGGCATGGTACATTTGGGAAACCATGCAGACGCTACGACAACGGATGAATGAACACCGCTCGACAATCACCAGGCAAGACTGTTCTCTTCCTGTGGGGGAGCACTTCAGCAGTCATGGGCATTCAGCCTTGGATCTTCAGGTAAGCGTTCTCCAAGGCGGCCTTCACGACACACGACAGCGCAGAGTCGCTGAGCAGAAACTGATAGCCAAGTTCCGCACACATGAGGACGGCCTAAACCGGGATGTTGGATTTATGTCACATTATCAGTAACCCCCACAGCTTTCCCCCTGATCTTGCAGAATCTCACTGGCTGTTCTGTCTGGAGACAATACACATCTCTTTAACCTGTGCTGAATGCTCCCTCCACCCACATTGTCTGTACCGTTAAGACCTGGCTGGCTGTAGAGTTTTGCATTCTAATTAGTATTCTGTAACTTGATTTCTGTGTCTGTGCACTGTTGGAGAACAGATATCCACTCCATCTGACGAAGGAGCTGTGCTTCGAAAGCTTATGGTATTTGCTACCAAATAAACCTGTTGGACTTTAACCTGGTGTTGTGAGACTTCTTACTGTGCTTACCCCAGTCCAACGCCGGCATCTCCACATCATGACTACAGGGGAAGTCCCAGAGGATTGGAGAATAGCCAATGTTGTTCCTTTGTTTAAGAAGGGTAGCAAGAATAATCCAGGTAATTACAGGCCGGAGAGCCTTACATCAGTGGTAGGGAAATTATTGGAGACGATTCTTCGAGACAGGATTTATTCCCACTTGGAATTAAGTGGACGTATTAGTGAGAGGCAACATGGTTTTGTGAAGGGGAGGTCGTGTCTCACTAACTTGATCAAGTTTTTTGAGGAAGTGACGAAGGTGATTGATGAGGGTAGGGCAGTGGATGTTGTCTACATGGACTTCAGTAAGGCCTTTGTCAAGGTCCCTCGTGGCAGACTGGTGCAGAAGGTGAAATCGCATGAGATCAGAGGTGAGCTAGCAAGGTGGATACAAAACTGGCTCGGTCAAGGAACGGTAAGAAGTCTCACAACACCAGGTTAAAGTCCAACAGGTTTATTTGGCAGCAAATACCATAAGCTTTCGGAGCACAGCTCCTTCGTCAGATGGAGTGGAAGACAGAAGGTAGCAGTGGAAGGGTGCGTTTCTGAATGGAGGGCTGTGACAAGTGGTGTCCCTCAGGGATCAGTGCTGGGACCTTTGCAGTTTGTAATATATATAAATGATTTGGAGGAAAATCTAACTGGTTTGATTAGTAAGTTTGCGGACGACACAAAGGTTGGTGGATTTGTGGATAGCGATGAGAACCATCAGAGGATACAGCAGGATATAGATCGGTTGGAGACTTGGACGGAGAGATGGCAGATGGCGTTTAATCCGGACAAATGTGAGGTAATGCATTTTGGAAGGTCTAATACAGATAGGAAATGTACAATAAATGGCAGAACCCTTGAGAGTATTGATAGACAAAGGGATCTGGGTGTACAGGTACACAGGTCACTGAAAGCAGCAACACAGGTGGAGAAGGTAGTCAAGAAGGCATATGGCATGCTTGCCTTCATCGGCTGGGGCATTGAGTTGAAAAATTAGCAAGTCATGTTGCAGATTTATAGAACCTTAGTTAGGCCGCATTTGGAATATAGTGTTCAATTCTGGTCACCACACTACCAGAAAGATGTGGAGGCTTTGGAGAGGGCACAGAAAAGGTTTACCAAGATGTTGCCTGGTAGTAGCTATGAAGAGAGGTTGGAGAAACTTGGTTTGTTCTCACTGGAACGATGGAGGTTGAGTGACGACCTGGTAGGAGTCTACAAGATTATGAGACGCATGGACAGTGGATAGTCAAAAGCTTTTTCCCAGGGTGGAAGAGTCAATGACTCGGGGGCATAGATTTAAGGTGCGAGGGGCAAGGTTCAAAGGAGATGTACGAGGCAGATTTTTTACACAGAGGGTGGTGGGTGCCTGGAACTTGCTGCCAGGCGAAGTAGTGGAAGCGGATACAGTAGTGGCTTATAAGGGGCAACTTGACAAATACATGAATAGGATGGGGATAGAGGGATATGGTCCCCAGAAGGGTAGGGGGTTTTAGTTAAATCGGGCAGCATGGTCGGTGTAGGCTTGGGGGGCCGAAGGGCCTGTTGCTGTGCTGTAATTTTCTTTGTTCTTTGGTTTCCTGGAGGCACCCCTCAGGTAGCGGATATCCCGGTGCTGGCAGACTCCATGGATGAAGGTCTCAAAGAAGTCATTGTTGAATTGGGTGGCACGGTGGCACAGTGGTTAGCACTGCTGCCTCACAGCACCAGGGACCCGGGTTCGATTCCCGACTTGAGTCACTGTCTGTGTGGAGTTTGCACATCCTCCCCGTGTCTGAACAAAGAACAATACAGCACAGGAACAGGCCCTTCGGCCCTCCAAGCCCGTGCTGGTCCAAACTAGACCATTCTTTTGTATCCCTCCATTCCCACTCCGTTCATATGGCTGTCAAGATAAGTCTTAAACGTTCCCAGTGTGTCCGCCTCCACCACCTTGCCTGGCAGCGCATTCCAGGCCCCCACCACCCTCTGTGTAAAATATGTCCTTCTGATATCCGTGTTAAACCTCCCCCCCTTCAACTTGAACCTATGACCCCTCGTGAATGTCACCACCGACCTGGGGAAAGGTTCCCACCGTTCACCCTATCTATGCCTTTCATAATTTTATACACCTCTATTAAGTCTCCCCTCATCCTCTGTCTTTCCAGGGAGAACAACCCCAGTTTACCCAATCTCTCCTCATAACTAAGCCCCTCCATACCAGGCAACATCCTGGTAAACCTCCTCTGTACTCTCTCCAAAGCCTCCACGTCCTTCTGGTAGTGTGGCGACCAGAACTGGACGCAGTATTCCAAATGCGGCTGAACCAACGTTCTATACATCTGCAACATCAGACCCCAACTTTTATACTCTATGCCTCGTCCTATAAAGGCAAGCATGCCATATGCCTTCTTCACCACCTTCTCCACCTGTGACGTCACCTTCAAGAATCTGTGAACTTGCACACCCAGGTCCCTCTGCGTATCTACACCCTTTATGGTTCTGCCATTTATCGTATAGCTCCTCCCTACATTATTTCTACCAAAATGCATCACTTCGCATTTATCAGGATTGAACTCCATCTGCCATTTCTTTGCCCAAATTTCCAGCCTATCTATATCCTTCTGTAGCTTCTGACAATGCTCCTCACTATCTGCAAGTCCTGCCAATTTTGTGTCATCCGCAAACTTACTGATCACCCCAGTTACACCTTCTTCCAGATCGTTTATATAAATCACAAACAGCAGAGGTTCCAATACAGAGCCCTGCGGAACACCACTAGTCACAGGCCTCCAACCGGAAAAAGACCCTTCCACTACCACCCTCTGTCTTCTGTGACCAATCCAGTTCTCCACCCACCTAGCCACCTCCCCCTTTATCCCATGAGCTCCAACCTTTTGCACCAGCCTACCATGAGGGACTTTATCAAACGCTTTACTAAAGTCCATATAGATGACATCCACGGCCCTTCCCTCGTCAACCATTCTAGTCACTTCTTCAAAAAACTCCACCAGGTTAGTGAGGCATGACCTCCCTCTCACAAAACCATGCTGACTATCGTTAATGAGTTTATTCCTTTCTAAATGCGCATACATCCTATCTCTAAGAATCCTCTCCAACAACTTCCCCACCACGGACGTCAAGCTCACCGGCCTATAATTACCCGGGTTATCCTTCCTACCCTTCTTAAATAACGAGACCACATTAGCTATCCTCCAATCCTCTGGGACCTCACCTGTGTCCAGTGACGAGACAAAGATTTGCGTCAGAGGCCCAGCGATTTCATCTCTCGTCTCCCTGAGCAGCCTTGGATAGATTCCATCAGGCCCTGGGGATTTGTCAATCTTTATATTCTCTAACAAACCTAACACTTCCTCCCTTGTAATGGAGATTTTCTCCAACGGTTCAACACTCCCCTCCGAGACACTCCCAGTCAACACATCCCTCTCCTTTGTGAATACCGACGCAAAGTATTCATTTAGGATCTCCCCTACTTCTTTGGGCTCTAAGCATAATTCCCCACTTTTGTCCCTGAGAGGTCCGATTTTTTCCCTGACAACCCTTTTGTTCCTAACGTATAAATAAAATGCCTTGGGATTCTCCTCAATCCTGTCTGCCAAGCACATTTCGTGACACCTTTTTGCCCTTCTAATTCCCCATTTGAGTTCTTTCCTACTTTCTTTGTACTCCTCCAGAGCTCCCTCCATTTTTAGCTGCCGAGACCTAACATAAGCCTCTCTTTTCTTTTTGACCAGTCCTTCAATTTCCCTGGTTATCCACGGTTCTCGAATCCTACCCTTCCTATCCTTTTTTACAGGCACATGCCTGTCCTGCAGCCCTAACAACTGTTCCTTAAAAGACTCCCACATGCCAGATGTGGATTTACCCTCAAACAGCCTCTCCCAATCAAGAGCTGCCAATTTCTGCCTAATCCCACTAAAGTTAGCCTTCCCCCAATCCAACACCTTACCCTTGGGACACCACTCATCCTTTTCCATCACTATCCTAAAGCTAACAGAATTGTGGTCACTATTTGCCACATGTTCCCCTACCGAAACTTTGAAGACCTGACCGGGCTCATTCCCCAGTACTAGGTCCAGTATAGCCCCCTCTCTAGTCAGGCTATCTACATATTGTTCCAAAGAACCCTCCTGTACGCATTTTACAAATGCCTCCCCATTCAGGGTCCCAGCTCTCAGCGATTTCCAGTCTATACCAGGGAAGTTGAAGTCTCCCACTACAACAACCCTATTTTCCCTGCACCTATCCAGTATCTCCTGACATATCCGTTCTTCCACTTCCTTGGGCTGTTGGGGGGCCTATAGTACACCCCCAACATAGTGACTGCGCCCTTCCTGTTTCTAAGCTCCACCCAGAATGACTCGTTACACGACCTCTGAATTGTCCTCCCTCTGCACCGCTGTAATATGCTCTCCAACTAATACTGCTACTCCCCCACCTCTTTTGGCCCCTCCTCTGTCTTGCCTAAAACACTTGTACCCCGGAATATTCAGCTGCCAGTCCTGTCCCTCTTTCAACCAAGTCTCTGTCACTGCAACCACATCCAAATTCCTCGTGAGCATTAAAGCCCTAAGTTCGTCTGTCTTACCTGCTACGCTCCTTGCATTGAAGTATAAGCACTCCAGACCTCCAGGCGCAGTCATCCTCCCCCAGAGTGCTCTTCTTCTTTGCCAGCCTTGTCCCAGCCCCAAGCTCGTCCCCAGCCTCTACACTTGTGGACCTAATATTTTGATCCCCACCTCACTGCGTGAGTTTCCTCCAGGTGCTCTGGTTTCCTCGCACAATCCAAAAATGTGCAGGTTAGGTGGATTGGCCATGCTAAATTGACTCTTAGTGTCCCAAGGTGTGTAGGTCAGGGAGATTAGCAAGGAAAATAGATCGGGTTATGGGGATAGGGCCTGGGTGGGATTGTTGTCGGTGCAGGATTGATGGGCCGAATGGCCTCCTTCTGCACTGTAAGGATTCTATGATTCTGAGAGCAGCATCTTTCTTCAGTGAGGCCATACCAAGAACTTTCCTGCATACAGCTGGCCTGCTGAGAGTAATGTGTGTGTTTGGGTGGCGTTTAAATATGGTGTCCCCATAAGGTCACAGTGGGATGGACAAATCACTTCCCATCCTGCCATGTAATTCGCAGAGCTACTCACTGATGCATAATTTATGAGTCTCCAAGTGTGAAATTGGACATAGTTTTCCGCCAAGCTTTCCAGCAGGAACGGCACCACCAATCCCACCTTCACTGCACTTAGTCTCCTTAATGGTGGATAGTATTGAAGTTGACCATGCCATCTATCTGGTGTTAGCAGGAAGCCTCTGGGCTGCCTGATTTTCTGCTATTTCCTGCTGACTTGCTGACCAGAACAACCAGCAGGATTTGAATGATGTTAGCGTTAAAATTGGACTGGTCACTTTCTGCTGCAACTGGACAGGAAGTTCAGTCACCAGCAGAAGTTCCTGCCAAAACCAGCTTCCAGTTAAACAATCCAGGCCAAAGATTTTGAGGGAAAGGTCAGAAGAGCAGAATAATAATGTTCAGTGCTTGAAAGAAGAAAAGGTATTTGTGGGAAAAGTGAAGATACCAAAGTGTGATATAACGATTGGGGCAATGCTGGCATCAGGATAGTTTGAGTGAGGCTAAAAGTGGAAAGTATAATCAGGAGCAAGTTAAAGTTTGTTTATTAGTCACAAGTAGGCTTACATTAACATTGCAATGAAGTTACTGTGAAAATCCCCTAGTCACCACACTCAGGCGCCTGTTTAGGTACTCTGAGGGAGAATTTAGCATGGCCAATGCACCTAACCAGCACTTCTTTTGGACTGTGGAAGGAAACTGGAGCACTCGGAGGAAACCCATGCAGGCACTGGGAGAATGTGCAGACTCTGCACAGACTGTGACCCAAGCCAGGAATTGAACCCGGCTCCCTGGCGCTGTGAGGCAGCAGTGCTAACCACTGTGCCACCGTGCCACACTAAGTCTATCGTGAGGATCAAGGTGATACTACACATAAGAGTAGACTTATCAAAGCCACGATGTTAATGCAATTGTCCACAGTACTATTATAGAGAGTAAGAGCTTTCTTCAGGAGTGAACGGACATTTTAGATTGAAATGTGAAGAACGATGGTGATTGTTGAATGTCCGAGAGGGCATCTTGGCTTGGTGGCTGTGTCAGAAAGGTGATTGGCAAAATGAGCCCACAGTGCACACTGGCTTGCAAGGTTTATGGAAAAGTTAATGGGAGATAATACTTGTAGAGAGGAAGCAATGGATCCCATAATGGTTCTCCAGAAAATGTTAACAAAGGTGCAGAGGAAATTGTGAATTTAGCCAAGGGGGTTAGCCCTGGATGCCAATGTTAGAGTAGGAAGGCAGAGGTGTAGGAATGGTTTGGGATTGGGTTGAAGGGAGGGTAAGTACCTGTGAGTGAATGAATAAAGGGCTGACAGGAAGGAGAGGAGAGAAGGGGCTGAGGTGAAAAACAAGTGAGTTGAAAGTATTGGCTAAAGTCTGAAGCACAGTCAACGCAACAAAATGAACACATGGTAATTCAGGCTACATAAACATTTCCAAAATTAGGAGCAAAAAAGTCTAGTCATAAACACAGGGTAGAGAGGGGAGCCATATGAAAGCTAAAGATAGAGGCCCTGTGGGTGAGATGAAGTTGATTTAAAGGTAGGGTGGAATCAATATTGATGGGAAAATGTTCAGGTCCAGAGACAGCTGGGAGCTGGAGTGCTTTCAATATGAGATTCATTAGGTACATTGCTGGAGATTGTGCAGTGGAATTCAAAGGGGTGAGGAGGAATAGAGTATTTACATTGAGCTAATAGAAGGTAATCCAGGCAACTAGAGGAAGTGCATCGTAGCCTGATGTGTTAACAGTGGTGACTAGCGGAATCCAATATGCAAGGAGCTTGGTTAATGAAATTCAACAACAAACAGCAGAAAAGTCCATGGAGCCATGAGAAGGTGAAAGATAGAGTCATGCATCTGTATAGATAAGAAATCTGCTCCAGGGAACAGCTGTAAAGAGGTGTAGGAAACATATAAGTTTGGAATCAGCAATGGAGCTGATCCATTAAAATATTTAATTTTCAGTAAACATGGTGGATTTTTTAATGGGATTTCTCACATTCCATTAATGTTGTAAGATCTGGGGTTCACTTTAACTTTAATTGACTTAAGTCAATTACAATTCTGAGAATGACTTGGCTATATTTTCTGATGCGCCATCAATCGAGCAAAGACTAGTTTGTATGCAAGAACAAATAGGCTTTTATTAGCAAAAGACTTGGAGCACACCCATGCCGATGAACTGGTCCAGACTGAGGCAGGGGGTGGGGAGCAGTCGCCTTTATACCTGGACCAGGGCGGGGAGAAGTCTTGGGTAGGGCCGGCAGGGATGTGTCCAGGCATGTCACATATACAGGTAATAAGCTAACAGTGGTTTACCACATTTTCCTCTGTCACTTTTGCCATAAAGTTATGTTTAGACCATTCCCCAGCAGTAGTAGAAAGCTACTAAATGGAAATGCAATGGCATTTCTTTTCCTATCCTATCCCACTGACGATGTAACCATTTATCGATGTTACTGACAGATTAAGATGGCAGCATTTGGACCTAAATTAAGCCTGTGAATGTAATACCTCACCCTGTGGTCATAACATGCTGATGCACAAGTCTAACCTGGAGAGCGACATGAGGTAATTCCCATAGAATCAGAGAGTTTAGTTGCTCTTTCCTCACTTATGTCACTCATGGGTCACATTGTCCGTTCACTATGAGGTAAACTGGCTTGTCTATTAATGTATTGTGCATAATCTATATTATAGCTCAAAGCCTTTGCCTGTCATTATGGATAGGTTTAAATTTATAACTAGCTATTCATGTTCAGTACACAGTTGGTTCAATTTAAGTTTTATCCACACACATACTTTTGAAATCTAAACCTCTTTCATTCTTTTCAAGGAATAGTGTTGTTCTCAGGCTAATATTAACTTTTTATTAAATACAGTGACACTACCTACACTGAATGCTCAGTTAACGAACTTAAACTCTCACTTTTGCAAATATTATGGGGGCTAACTGTTCTCCCACATGCTTATTTTAACACCTCTTTGTTCATTTAATACCAGAACTCTCCACAGGATGATTTTCATGCTTAATTTATCCAAATTCTCTTGCTGTTGTATACTTATATTCTAAAATAATTTATTTTGGCACATTGCCACAGGCTACAATGAGCAACACGTACAGTATGCTTCAAGTGCATTGTGCAAAGTGTGTTAATTATTTCTGTTTCTGTATGATGAAAAAAAGAAAAAAGAAGCAAACCTTGTATTTCCATTCTGAAGACAGAACCCGATACTGATAATTTTCATCCTCTAATTTCACTCATCCTTTGTTTTTAGCAGCAGACACTATCTTTGTCTGCTTTCCTGTGTAGTCTGCTTATTCTGACCCATTCATGCATTATAGTTCAATATAGCCATGAGCTTTGGTCATGGTAAGCCCATTATAAATGATGCTTGGGATAGATTACTTTCTCTTATTATCCAACTGCATCCATCTCTCGATAGTTGGCCTCAAATGAAGAGGTGAAGGGTGGTGTCTAATCTCTCATGCTTAGCAAGAGTGACTGGTTAAAATAAACTATTTTCCAAGCATTGATGCAATTGTGTGTACTGTCAAGGATGGTTTCAATGCATATTTGATTTGATTTGATTTATTATTGTCACATGTATTAGTATACAGTGAAAAGTATTGTTTCTTGCACGCTATACAGACAAAACATACTGTTCATAGAGAAGGAAACGTGAGAGTGTAGTCATAGCTAGGTTGTAGAGAAAGCTCACCTTAATGCAAGGTAAGTCCATTCAAAAGTCTGACAGCAGCAGGGAAGAAGCTGTTCTTGAGTCAGTTGGTACATGACCTCAGACTTTTGTATCTTTTTCCGAAAGGAAGAAGGTGGAAGAGAGAATGCCCGGGATGCGTGGGGTCCTTAATTATGCTGGCTGCTTTGCCGAGGCAGCGGGAAATGCAGACAGAATTTTGCAGTTTATTGTATCTCTGACTTTGAACCAGTGGGAATGGGGTGGGTGATAGGTGGATTCATGGCACATTCCCAGCCCATTCCCATTCTTCACCATTCCTATTTATTCGGAACTCATAAGGGAAGGGTAGCTCACCCTAGACAGGTGAGCCCAATGATGTCATCAGTGCTGCAATGCAATTTTAACTGCAGAAACTGGGGAGGCTGCAGAGGTTTGGCAGGAGGCTGCAGAGTGGCCAGAAGATGCCAACCCAGAAGATAAAAAACAGTTCGGACCAGTATTCTTACTTCCCCATTTTATTGTTCTTTTTCCTTTTGGGAAGGTAAGCCCAATATTAAAATCTTTTTGGCGAGGAGGAGAAGGCGTGCTCCTTTAAGTCCTGCAAAGATTCCTTGAGCATCACCATTTCAGTGTTCACCCTTTCAGCTCTTTGGAGACATCACTCCCAGAACTAACCTTATTCTGGAGACCATTGACTGCTTTGGACTCTAACCCAATTTCCTGTTCCTGTCTATTGGCTCTATTGTCATTGCCACCGGTTCCAGCCAAGAGGCAGTGTAGACAAGTTTAAATTACATTGAAGAGTTAAAATGGCTTGCCAACACACTGAGGAGTGAAGTCCAAACCCTTTCCATCCTGAACCTTTCCAGGTTAATGTTGGGGCTTATACGTCTGTAAGACACGCAATGCTAAAACTGTGAAAAATAGAAATGTCTCTTAGTGCAGCTGAGTGAACTGGGTTAAGAATATTTCTAGAGCAACCTCAGAGAGCCATTAATTATATTATACATTCTCCAACATTACTCTACACAATCAACAAATGCCAAGCAAATATATTCCATTCTCCAGCAAAGCAACATTTCAGAATGATAATTTTGTAATTTGTTTTGTGATTTATGTAAAAACAAAATACCGAGGATTGATGATTCTGTTTTTATATTCGATTGTTTCAATAATCAAAGGGGGTTATGGGCTAACAGAACATTTCAAATGGATTTAGCACCTCACTTAAAAATTCAAATGGCCACTGCCTTCAGCTGCTTGGAATTTGAAAAAGGGTGACTCATTCAGTATTTAAAAGCAGCTACAATAGAAAGTCTCTCAGGCGCTGGGCGCAGTCTGGGATATTAAAACAATATTATGGTCTGTGTTAAAATGATAGCAAAATCTGAGAAGACTCTTGAGGATTTCGAGTCACACTGCTGACAGAGAAGTCAATCTATTCTGTTTTATGAATTTAAGTACAGTAGTGTAACCCCTAACCCTTTTACTCATGCAATAGTCATCGTTCTCCGTTTTATTGTTTCTTTGTCACATAGGTACTGTTTATTTGACTTGCTAGAATGATGGAAAATATTTCTGTGCTACATAAAAGGTCAAACTGTGCTGTAATTCTGCCAAATTTTGATGCATCAGTAACAATTTACACACATTTATCTGTCATATCAAGTCTTTTAAATGCATTTTCTGCCCAGCATTTGCTGTCTTTAAGAAATATCAGATAATTATTTTAAACACAAAGTCAAAATATACTCAAATAATTTCCAAAACTGTGTTTATCAAATAGTTTGGTCTTTAGATTAAGATTGGTATCTACAATGATATGTTCAACTGGCAGATCCATTATGCTACAAATTGCACCCTGTACCAAACTCATCAGTAACATTCCAATTGCATGGGTGCTTAGATGCACATGCAAAGCTTCACTTTCCAAGAATCTATTTTTTAATGTTAGGACAGTATATCCAGGAAAGTCCATTTTCTCTTAACATTAAAAGGATTGAAAAATAAGTCCAATCAATATCCACGAGGATCACCCAGGAACTTGTTGCTTCAAAGCCAGTTCTCCAAGGGCAGGCAGTGCTGAGGGCCAATACCTGCATGTCCCGAATGGCATCTCTCATTGATATCATTGAAGATACCGATCACAGACCCACACAGATAATGGTTTGTTTTCTGACCCTGGAGAATTGACATAAGACGGAATTTTCTCATATTTTTGCAGAGTGTGGCAGCAGGTGGGAAAAATAGAATGGAAACTACTGTCGTGTGCGGCACGGTGGTTAGCACTGCTGCCTCAAAGCACCACAGATCTGTGTTCAATTTCCAGCTTGGGTCACTGTCTGTGCAGAGTCTGTACATTCTTCTCGTGTCTGCGTTGGTTTCCTCGGTGTGCTCCAGTTTCTTCCCCCAATCCGAAACATGTGCTGGTGAGGTGCATTGGCCATGTTAAATTTTCACTCAGCGCATCCAAACATGCGCCAGAGTGTGGAGACTAGGGGATTTTCACAAGAACTTCATTGCAGTGTTAATATAAGCTTACTTGTGACACTAATAAATAAACTTTCAACTTAAAACTTTAAGCAATGGTAGCTTCCTTCACTGTATTGTTAAAGACTTAAGAGGCGGGTCCCGCAATGTTGAGCCTGCCATACTAGCAACTTAGGTTCTAAAATATTGAGGCACCATTTTAACTATAAATAAAATGAAAAATAAAGCTACTTTACCCCGAACAATACTACTCCGAGCACTCCCAGATACCCCTCAGAACATGGAACAATCCCTGCACAGAACCGCACCCCCTGATGTAATCCTGTCCCCCAAAGCAGACCGCCCCTTCTCCCATGGAACCATGCCAGCACTTCCTGGTGGTACTGCCTACCCTGGGCAGTGCTGTTGGCATTGACAGAGATCAGTGTCCGGGCATGACCCTCTTCCTCTTGACTGATGCACTCACCTAAGCCCTTCCGGCAGGTTCTACGCGACAGGTGTATACCCAGGGAGACCTGTCATGTTTCACGTCAGTGTGCCCTTGCGACAGCATGAATGGAAAATCTAATGGCCTGATAATGACATTTAAATGGACATTTAAATTATGGGTGGCACGGTGGCCCAGTGGTTAGCATTGCTGCCTCACAGTGCCAGGGACCCCGGGTCAATTCTGGCCTCAGGTCACTGTCTGTGTGGAGTTTACACACTCTCCTTGTGTCTGTGTGGGTTTCCTTCAGCTGCTCCCACACTCCAAAGATGTGCAGGTTAGGTGGATTGGCCATGCTAAATTGCCCCTTAGTGTCAGGGAGATTAGCAGGGTAAATACGTGGGGTTGTGGGGATGGGGCCTGGGTGGGGTTGTGGTCGGTGCAGATGCGATGGGCCGAATGGCCTCCTTCTGCATTGTAGGGATTGTATGATTCTATGAAATGCATTGAAACGGGGATCCGGAAGTTCAAGGTTGGGATTTTTCTTTTTTTATTCATTTGTGGGAAATGGGTGTCGCTGGCTGGTCAGCATTTATTGCCCATCCCTGGTTGCCCTTGGAAGGAGAGTGAGAGTCAACCACATTGCTGTGGCTCTGGAGTCACATGTAGGCCAGACCAGGTGAGGATGGCAGATTTCCTTCCCTAAAGGACATTAGTGAACCAGATGGGTTTTTCCGACAATCGACAATGGTTTCATGGTCATCACTGGATATTTAGTTCCAGATTTTTTTTATTGAATTCAAAATCCACCATCTGCCATGGCAGGATTCGAACCCGAGTCCCCAGAACATTAGCTGAGTTTCTGGATTAATAGTCCAGTAATAAAACCATTATGTCATTGGCGGAGGTGAGGACAATCATTATGGAATTCGCTAAAACGCCAGTGTAAATTGTTTTTGGATTCCCGAAGGATTTCCCATTCCTGCTCCCCAAAACCAGGAGCAGAAAATTGATAATCTGATTGCTATCTTATTTTGTCATTTTACAATGTGCCAAAATTGAACTGTATTGTGACCTGACACAGGGGATTGATTATTATCCTTCTCCCCGGCAAAAACTGGGAGGATAGTCAGTTAAAAGATTACTGAGGCGATTCTCCCAGCATTCTCTGCTGCTCTGGCAGCGCAACGGGCCGGGAGACATCAGCGGAGGCCATTTCGCGGGCTTACCGCTGGGCGCCACGGCCTCCGCAAGTTTCCCAGCCCAAGATTCTGAGAGTGACCAGCTCTTGGGCACTCTGCAGTGCTCAGGGCATGGGAGATTCAATGTGAAATTCCCACTAAAAAGATGGGCAGGATTTTAAAAATTGAATTCAAATTCCACCATCTGCCAGGGCAGGATTCGAACCCGGGTCCCCAGAACATTAGCTGAGCTCCCATTTTCACACAAATTGGAGACTTAGAATTTTTTTGGGCCTGCTTGTCCACTCATAACTTGACCCTTTCTGTAATTTCAAACTTTATTTTGCAGGATTTTGCAAGTAGATGAGACATGTTCACAAAGCAGCCCAAACATTTTGCAGCTCAACAATGGGCCGGTCCTCATGTCGCAAACCTGAGTATTTGCCTTTACAAAATGGATCTGTAGTTATTGTGTTATTGCCAAGTAACAGAACTCCATATTTATATATTTCCTAAGCTAGCACAGCAAATCCTACATCAACAAAAGTTGCAAAGTTCCAACTACTACAAGAGTTAAACACTGGGGATTGTCAACTGGAACAATTGAAATCCATGTTAAATTGCCATCACGCAATTGCCTGTCTGACCCCAGTCTTGGCACAAAATCTCAACAAAAATCCTAAAGCCAGAATTAAAAATCCATGCACATTTAGCATTGTTACAGACAACTTTCAAACAAACATAGCTGATGGAATGTTAATATATATGTAAACAGCATTTTGAAATGTTAATCACATCTGATTGCATGAGACTGTGCCACTAAAAAAGACCACACTGGAAGTATATATTCATAGTTTATCTGTGATATTATTGCAGAAGGCAATAAAGTAAACTGAGTTTTCGTATTTCTGCAATGTATTATTTTTATATTCCCTATTTTTCAACAGTGACATGAGGAATTTCCTGAAGCAGAATCCCAATCTCTTGAGGATGTTGTAGTTTATCCAAGTGGAACTGCATTATTGGCACCGCTAAACATTAAGATCTGTAAATTCTTATGCGGTGAAGACAATCTTTGGGGTGATCATTGCCTAAATGCTTCTGATGGCACATTAAAATTCTGAAATGTATGGTTGAGGTGCCAATGAGTAAACCAAATCCAAGCTCTTTGATCTCAGGCCGCTGTACAAACTCAGGTTTAATTCATCGATGCTTTGGCTTTTAATGCAATATTTGTTTCTTTTTTCATTTTATTGCTGACACTTTCCTTTTTGATCATTGTTGAGTGATCATGTTTATCTTTTTGACCATACATTCTCATTGTTACTTCCATTTATCCCATTATACAATCATTTTTGTTTTAGCACTTTTTCATTTTGCTGTTGATTCCTTTCTTGGTTTCGTGAATTTTCCTGATGCATAGATTCTTTCCTTTTCTATGTTCCTCTTTGTGATTATTCTATCTGTTCTATTAATGTTATTTCTATTCTTTCTCCTCTTATTTTTTAAGGATTTGTTCTTGCCATTCATTCCTTTCTCTTTTGAAATAAACATCCTTATCTGGGGCAGGGATTTCTTCCTTATTTCCCCATGGGAAAGCAATCCGTGGGTGGGGGAAACAATCCTATTGGGATGTATTCTAATGATTCAATGGGCAGGATTTTCTGGTCTCGCTGCTGTCAATGGGATTTCTCATTGAAGCCATCCCACACTGTCGGGAAACTGGTGGGCGGATGTGCGCTGCCAGCAGGACCAGAGAAGTCCACTGCATGAGGAGAATCCTGCCCAATATGTCAGAATAGCTGTTTGAAAATGTCAACACTTAAGGCATCTTAGCTAAAGCCCTACACGCATATATCAAGGCCCAGATATTCCGGTGTCGGGATCATTGGAGATCGGACATATGACCCAAATGAGCGTTAAGACCCCCGTGGAGGTCCCAACACAACTTTCATTGGAATTGCCAGGGAAATTTGAACTTATGATGGGCAATTTCCTAGAAGCTTGGGACCTTCTGTGAATGTCTCCAACTCTGAGTTGGAGTCAGCGACTTCGGACAATACCAACATACTTACCTGGGTAGTTACCCAGGAAATGTTAACCAGAAAAGGCCTAGTTGAACTCCTGGGTAACTGTACAGCTGGCCCTCCATTCACTCACACTTACCCACCTCAATATCCACATGATCCTCTAACTACTCCCCAACGCTGTGACCACTCCCAACTGAACCTTTTGCCACTTTGTAGAAGATCCAGTCAGACCCAATGATATAAATAATTGAAATAAAATCATGCAGCAAAATGTAAGCTTTAAATAAAAAAGCTGAAATGATTGAATGAAACTTATGAAGCTAATATCTGGTCTAACACTGGAATGGTTTAAAAACAGCATATCATAGATGAAAAACTGCAGTTTGAACTAAAAGCAGACAGAGATCTCAGTTCTGAATCTACATTGTTGAGATACAAGTCATTGGCTGATATGTATTTAATGCAGTTTTAAAAAACTATGATAACATTGCCTGTATATAAATGCCATCTAGTAAAGAGTATAACATATCTGTTCCCAAGGGTTATTCAACCTATCTGTGTTCATCAGGGTCCATATTTCATCTGGAAACAGAACAGCTGCTTTGTAGTGATTCATCCACACAAAATAATCCCAACTGGAGGATACCACCAAATGTCAGAAGTTATGGCTTAACATAAAAGCTGAAGTTATCTCCCAATTGACAACAAATTATGACAGCTTGTCAAAAGTGCTGCAGATGTGAGAGAATTAAAGCAATCATTCTTGTGAGTGAATGCATGCAGCGGGATCCTATCACTGGTGAGATGTTCTATTCACTTCATAGGTATAGAGTATGTGGTAGAATCCTAATACTGCATTCTGGCTAAGTACATACAGGATGCCTTGAGAAGCAACTGTAATGTCACCTTTGTAATGGAAACTAATCTAGGTGACATGCTGTGAATGAAAGCAGGGACACTCTTCAGCAACAGAAGCCATGACATGACTAAATGTCACAATCTAGACATCGCAAACCAATGCAATTATGGTTATGCAGTTTTGAAGCTATGCCGCCAAACACGCAAGATAAGCACATGCGAAGAAACCAGTGACAGTGACTAAACAAATGTGTCTCCAATGGTTTAACAACACAACAGGAGGTGAAATAAAGAATAAAATTAAACTCCATACAATCTAAGGAAGGAGGATCAGTGAAACCATTGTGAAGAATACACGACCCTTGAAAAAAATGTTAAAAGGCAGCAGGAAAAGCAAAGAATGAACTGAAAATGCGAATCCTGTAGATGTTAAATGCAAAAGCGCTAATTCTTCTGGTTTCATCAGAGGAAAGGTCACATTGCGCCAGATACAGTTTAAGTGTATGGACTTGGGTGGGGACGCAGTTCAGCCAGTCTGGCATCAATTGCCTTTTTGTACACTTTGGCCATGTTCAGTAAAGGACTGTTTCTGACCTCATCACCTCTGGAGAACTTTCTGCCATGGCTTCTAACCTCATCGTCCCCCAACCCTGAGCAGCTCGCTTCTATCTGCTTCCCAATATCCACAAACAATGTTCTCCTGGGAGACCTATTATTTTAGCTTATTTCTGCCTCACTGATTCGTTCCTAACTTGACTAATTTTTCTCCCCTTGTTCAGTATCTCCCCACCTAAATCTGTGACTCTTGTGATGTCCTCCATTACATTGAAGTTTACAGTTCCCTGGCCCTGACCATCTCCTCTTCATCATGGCCGCCTGATTTCTCTACACCTCCATCACCCACCAAGATTGTTTGACAGCTCTCCACTTCTTTTTGAATTAAGGCCAATTAATTTCCAACGCCTCTCCTCTGCCTGAACTTGTTCTTTCATTGAGCAATTTCCTCTGCCAAGGCTTCCTGCCCAATGTGGTTGCAGGGCCCTCAACATGTCCGATGCATCTCCCACATTTTTACTCATATTCCTTCTGCTCCCTCCCAGAACCACGATCGGTTCCATTTGTCCTCACCTTCCACCCAACAAACCCCCATATTCAACTGATCATCTTCTGTCATTTCTGTCACTTCTAACATGATATTACCACTTTCCTTCCCCTTTCAACATGGCGAAGGGAATGACATCTTTCCATTTCAACACAGGAGATTTGACACCTGCCCTTTGAACTCCGCTGTCCTCACTGTCCAGGAAAACAAGCACTCCTTCCGGGTGAAACAGTGCTTTACATATACTTCCTTCAATTTAGTAAAAACTGTATTCACTGCTTGGAATGCCATCTGCTCTACACTGGGAAGACCAAATGCAGGTTGGGTGACAGCTTTGTGGAAACACCTCCATCCAGACCACAAGCATGATCCTGAGCTACAGTTGGCCTCCCATTTCAATTCTCCACCTTGCTCTCACACTGACATCTTTGACCTTGGCCTATGTTCCAATGAGGCTGAACGCAAATTTAAGAAACAGCACTTTGCATTTTCAATAGGCACTTTAGAGACCTTTGGACTAAAATCGAGTTCAATAATTTCAGACCATAATCTCTACCTTCCATTCTATTTCCTTTTCTTTGTGCCTTTGTCAGTCTTTATTTTGTTTGTTTTTGGGTGGCTGCTGTCCATTATTTTGCCACTCACGTTTCCTCCGGACTCAGTGTTGTTACTTTATTTGTCCCCCTTACTGCTCCTTTAGATCTAACCCAGCAACTCTTTTGTCACTTAATGTCTCCCATTTTCTGCACTATCATAGACTTTCCCTTTTTGTTCTTTTTCCAACTTCCACCCCTTGACCTCTTAAAGTCTATTACATTTCTAACTTTTCCCAGACTGCTGGAGCAGACATAATAGCGAGAGGGTAGGAAAATTGGGCAGGAGAATCCGGGTCTGATCCCTGCTGATGGGAAAACTGTTCCAGGTTTAATGGTGGGATGGTGGTGGGATGTCAATTAGGCTCATTAATGAGCTACTTAAAGCCAATTATTCCTGAGCCCACCAGGATTTTATAATGGCTCAGTGATTTAATGGGACTTGCATAAGCTGTTCAGGGACTGGGCAATAGGGAGGGGGCGCTGCTGAAAGGCAACCTCCTGTCCTTGATCTGACCCACCTCCCCACTGGTAATCCATTCTCTGCAACCCTCTCCTGCACCATTCACTTGTCCCCAGGTATCCAGCGATGATCTCTGGAGAAGGCCTCAGCACATGACGAGCAGTGGTTATGGCTCCCAAAAACACTGCTGGCAATGGAGAGCTGCCAACCTTTGAATGGTTAGCAACTCTCAGGGACAGGATTTCTGCCAGGCTGGAGTCTTAAACATGTGGGAGACCCAATGTTGAGTGCCTGATTGCAATCAAATAGTATCCAGCCTCCTTATGAGGCGTGATGCTGGGCTGTTCTCCAATAGATGGGGGTGCCCCTCATTCCACAGAGTAAATTGCACCCATATCTCTCCACACATTCTGCCAGACATGCAAAGTCATACCAGAATCTTCTTTTTTCAGTTCCATTGTATTCAATTGAATTGAATATTAGGCATGTTAATATAATGGGTGGTAAATGTCATTCTGTCAGCTTTGGATGACCACCCAAGTCCAACTTCACCCCAGATGTTTTTAAATTGAGGATAAATAAAATAAGTGAACCTACAAAGTCACTGCGTCCACTGTCACTGTTGAATCTTTCTGGATTTTATCGTTGTTAGTTCCGAGATTCATTCAGTCGAGACAATGGCAATATACCACATTATAGGAGATTTTATACGTCCTGCTACTTACATGAAAGATAAATACCAACATGGACTGACTGGGCTAAACAGCCTATGTTACAATTCGATAAAATTCCAATATTTGATTTAACTTTCTAAATCAATTGAAGGCAAAGAAGTGATAGGGAGAAACAGAGAGACAGGAAATGTAAGGAGGAACATTAGTTTTCAGACAAGTGTTTACAGAAACCAACCCTGGCCCTCCCAGATTGATGACTATTGAAGTGGAGGAGGTGCTATATGAAACACAGGAAAGGGCAGTGGCTTTGTGTGTCCAGTACCACCTTGTAGGGAGTTTTGCAACAAGCAGCTTTCAGGTTTTTTATGGCAGTATGGTTACTCGTTATGTGGAAATTAAGTTATAATTCCAGCTATGGCCAAATATTTAATTCACTTTGTTCTACAGGTTTGGGGGTGCTCACTTCATGTGGAGCAGTAAATATAGCGAAACTATGGTTGGAAGCAGTTGGGAGCCGCAGATGCTGGTAGGGAAAAATTAAGTTACAGCAATTGTGGAAATTAAATTATGACAAAAACTCTGTCAAGTGATGGAAAATACTTATTAGCAAAATATGGTGGTGCAGTGGTTAACACTGCTGCCTCACAGCGCCAGGGAACCGGGTTCAATTCTGGCCTCGGGTCACTGTGTGGAGTTTGCACATTCTCCCCGTGTCTGCATGGGTTTCTTCCGGGTTCTCCGGTTTCCTCCCACAGTCCAAAAATGTGCGGGTTAGGTTGATTGGCCAGGATAAATTGCTCCTGAATGTCAGGGGGATTAGGTGGGTAAATATGTGGGTTTACAGGACCTAGATGGGATTGTTGTCGGTGCAGGCTCGATGGGCCAAATGACCTCCTTCTGCACTGTAGATTCTATGATTCTAAAACAAGGCCTTCAGTGAGGCCAGCGCTTGCACAGTCAGGATACAGGGCTAATCTAGCCTTGCATCAGTTTCATCAACACTGCATTCCAGGCTAGGTCACAGGATGAAAACAAAGACAACTTACTATGACAATTACCAAATAACAGGATATGTTGACAGAATTATGCTAATGAAGAAGACAGTTTTCTATTAGACAAGAAATGGCAAAAAGCTATGCTATGATTGGTGGACTATGTATACAAATGTAGGATTAGAAAGATACTCATTTCTCATTTGCTATAATTAACAATGCCTGCTAAGTATCTGTATGAATCGAGAGAACACTGCAGTGACATTCACTGTTCACTCTGTCTGTTCTCCTTGCTAGCAGGTTAATAAAAAACTTAAATGATTTGAGTACTCACCATGCATTATTTGGGTTAATCCTCAACAATGAAGCCAGCCATTGGACTATATGAACTGACCTCTTTTTTTCTGACCTTTGCACCAAGGGAGCTGGACCTTGCCCAGGGCAAAGTTCAGATATACTGTGCCGAACACCATGCTTTTGCTTACAATTAGTTACGTTACAAAATTAATCCTGATATTTATGTACAAAGTTGCTTTAGCATGCAGTGCTAAGCAGTGACTCCTTTTGCCCTTTTCTTTGGGAACCAACAGGTGCTTATACTGTGAGCTGAGTTTCAATGGCACGAGATTCATGTCAGAACAACTACCTATACTCAGGCACACACATGACTGCTCTGCCTTAAGGCAGGTCCTTGGCTTATTGCTTTCTGATGTTTCTTCCTAAGCTGTTTTCCTTGGCAGTTTTTGTCAGTGGTGGTTTGCCCTTGCCTTCCATTCTCAGCGACAGGGTGAGGAAGCAGCTTCCAAGTCTACTTCAGCCAGAACAGGAATTGAATCCATGCTGTTGGCATTCTTCTGAATCACACGCCAGTCATCCAGCCAACTCCTGCATAAATCAGGCTTCAGCTGAACACATACACTCGCTCTAATTGCAAGAGCAAGATAAACTACTGTTCAGGACAATTAATGGGCACAAAGTGGGTATGAACATTGTTCTGTGTTTGGGCTTTAGTCATTGATGTCTCAGGTTATGTCTGTGGCTAAGTTCTCACTCCTTCAACACAAAGGGAGGGATTTTCCGGCTGTGCTCGCCTCAAGACCAGAAAATTCTGCACAAGGTCAACGGACCTTTGTATGGTCCTGTCCTGCTTGCTATGATTCCCGTGGCTGGCAGGATGGGAAAGTTCCACCCAAAGTCTGAAGCTAGCAGACAACTTTCCCTCTTAACTGTTTTTTCTGTTGTGAGCAGCTTATTTACTTAGGTGTGGGAACCAATTCATTTTTTTTTCTCAATTGCGAATAGTGGTAACTTAAAGAGGCCAACTTGACTCAGCCTGTGTGGGATCTTCTGTGTTACTTTGTAGTGAATATGACCATGAAGCTTAGAGGGAAGATTGCTAGCAGACATAGCAGTCCAGGCAATAGTACTATGCTAACATGTAAGAAATTATGATGTTTCAAGAATTCATTATGTATTGAAGTTAGCATAGGAGAAGTATTTTTACAGTTTTCTTTTTATAAGGAGAATAGGAATTTACAGTCTGTACTGAATACTGTCCATTTACCTGTACATTGTTAATGAAAAATAAAATAGAAAAATGCCAGAAACATTATGAAGTCAGGCATTCCTGTAGAGAGAAAAAGAGTGAACATTTCAGCTTGCTGACATTTCATTAGAACTGGAAGAGGTTTGGGATTGCAGAGTTTATACTCACAAACAGAGGCAGAGAAAAAGGAGGTTGGTAAGAACAAAATGTGGTGATATAAACAGGGCCTAGTTTTAAGGCTGAAAAAATTAGATATCCTAAATTAAAGAATTGGGCATATTGAAATCAAACACAGTCAAACCTCAGGCAGGCCAATTATACAAATACACAAACGTGTCTGTGCCTGACCCATCAACCACCCATCAAAGGTCGTTACACTCTACTTGAGACTTAGCAGGAGATCATGGAACCTCATTGAAATGCATCGGCCTATTGTTAGAAGCGCAGATCGAGCCAGACTTTCTGTCACTAAGAGTTCCTGTAGATACCTTATCTGATAATAAGTTCAACAACATGGAGATGGACACCTGGGGGCGGACCCTGGTGTCCTGTCAGGCAGACATCAAGAAACCTACTGGGTATTGGAACCCCCTCCTGGGACCTCATTGGCCAGAAGCCAGAGAAGTTTCTGGAAAGGCAAGCAAGCTGGAGGATAAAGGGACACACTTCGAGTCACACAGGAGTGAAGACTCGACAGGGGAGACGGCCTTGCCCATTCGGAAGACTGACCGAAGAAGGCCATCGAGACTCACCTTCGTGAAGACAGACCAGAGGGACTCAGAGAATCAGACCTGCAGTTCAACCAAACCATCTTTACAGGTAGTATACTTGAATCTGCTGGAATAGCCCCAGTCTACTCAGTCTCTCCTCATAAGCCAACCCTCTCAACTCCGGAATCAACCTAGTGAATCTCCTCTGCACCCCCTCCAATGCCAGTATATCCTTTCTCAAGTAAGGAGATCAAAACTGTACACAGTACTCCAGGTGTAGCCTCACCAGCACCTTATACAGCTGCAACATAGCTTCGCTGCTTTTAAACTCCATCCCTCTCGCAATAAAGGACAAAATTCCATTTGCCTTCTTAATTATCTGCTGCACCTGCAAACCAACTCCTTGAGATTCCTGCACAAGGACACTCAGGTCCCTCTGCACAGCAGCATGCTGCAATTTTTTACCATTTAAATAATAGTCAATTTTCCTGTTATTCCTACCAAAATGGATGACCTCACATTTACATCTAGAATATCTGGTAGGGTTCCAATGGGTATGCATGTGATAGATAAGGCTGACCTGCACCTGGAAGGTTCTGCTGCAGACAGGACAGGATACTGCAAACATTTGTATTTTAGATGATTTGTTGGCTATTATTTCCTCCTCTTGCATTTTCTCTCTGCTTCTGATTTGTGTTGATTTTGAAGGAGGCCGCAATGTTTTTTTTATTTGGTTGCACCAGGTGCAGCAATTCTGGATGAGCTTCTTGATTTCAAAACTCCAAAGTGAATCCTTCAGAATCTCATAAATATGTCTTTTTTGGGGCGGCGTGATGGCACAGTGGTTAGCACAGCTGCCTCACAGCACCAGGGAACCAAGTTCAATTCCAGCCTCAGGTCACTGCTTGTGTGGAGTTTGCACATTCTGCCTGTGTCTACGTGGGTTTCCTCCAGGTGCACCAGTTTCCTCTCACAGTCCAAAGATGTGCAAGTAGATGGATTGACCATGATAAATTGCCCCTTAGTGTCCCAAGATGTGTAGGTTAGGGGGATTAGCAAGGGTGAATGTGTGGAGTTATGAGGATAGGACAGGGGATGGGCCTGGGTAAACTGCTCTGTCGGAGAGTTGGTGCAGACTTGATGGGCTGAATGGCCTCCTTCTGCACTGTAGAGATTCTATGATAAAAATAAATTGTAAGAGCTCTTAAAAACATATAAAAGGGAAGAGAATAGTTGAAGTAAGTATTGATCCCTAAGAAGCAGAGAAATTATCAATGGGAATGGAGAAATGACAGTCTTCACAATTCAAGACATTAAGTTACAATGTGAGGATAACTTAAATGGTTATTAAGAATGAGGAAAGTAAGGTAATTAAGTACTGGAAAAACTCAAGGGACTAAAATCTGACAAATCCCCAGAACCTGATGGCCTACACCCTAGAGTTCTATAGCAGATGTGATGGCCTAGTAATATTGTCGCTAGATTCTTAATCCAGAAATTCAGCTAATGCTCTGGGACCCGGGTTCAAATCCCACCATGGCAGATGGTGCTATTTGATTTCAATAAAAAATATCTGGAATTAAGAATCTATTGATGACCATGAAACCATTGTCGATTGTCAGAAAAACTCATCTGGTTCACTAATGTCCTTTAGGGAAGGAAATCTGCCATCCTTACCTGGTCTGGCCTACCTGTGACGCCAGATCCACAGCAATGTGGTTGACTCTCAACTGCCCTCCGAGGGCAACTAGGGGTGGGCAATAAACACTGGCCAGCCAGCGACGCCCATGTCCCACGAATGAATTTTTAAAAAAAGATAGCTGCAGAGATAGCGCATGCACTGGATATGGTTTTCCCAAATTCTCCAGATTCTGGAATACTCCCAGCAGGTTGGGAGTTAGAAAATATGACATTGGTGAGTAAGAAAGGAGGGAGAGAGAAAACAAGGAAATACAGGCTAGTTAGCCTGACATCAATCATTGGGAAAGTGCTGTAATTAGTATTCAAACTATTAAGGAAGTCTTAAGAAGGCACAAATTTGTTAGAATCTTTTAAGAATGCATCTAGTAGGGGAGATAAATGGAATCAGTTGATATAGTATACTTGGAGTTCCAAAGGTTATGCACAAGGTAAGGGCTCTGGGAGTTGGCGGTGATATATTAGCATGATTCAACGATTGGTTAATGGACAAAAAGCAGAGGGTAGGGGTAAATGGGACATTTTCAAATTGGCAGGCTGTGACCAGTGGAGTGCTACAAGGATTGGGTGCTGTGGTCTCAGCCATCACTTTATTCACTTTGGTCATAAGAATAAAAAATCATTTTGTATCTTCGAAGTGTTGATGTTCAGAGCACTCACACAAGGACACAGAAATTTAACTTGCAGATACAGCAAGCAATTAGAAAAACAAATGACCTGTTGGTTTTTATTTTGAAGGCATTGGAGCATCAGGATAAAGAACCCAAAGAGAGAATGCTGGAAAATCTCAGCAGGGTGGCAGCATCTGTAAGGAGAGAAAAGAGCTGACGTTTCGAGTCCAGATGACTCTTTGTCAAAGCTAAAAGGCATAGAAAGTGGGAGATATTTATACTGTAGGGTGAGGGAATGAACAATGCGTCATAGCCACACAAACAAGCGGAAAGGCTGCTAATGGCAGTCCATAGAGAGAATAGAAGGTCCTTCCAGACCTGCTGAGAATTTCCAGCATTCTCTCTTTTGGTTTCAGATTCCAGCATCCGCAGTAATTTGCTTTTATCAGAATAAAGAAGTCTTGTTATAATTGTACGGGATTTTGGTGAGACCAAACCTGGAGTATTGTATACAATTTTGTATACCGTATTTAAGAAATGGTATTGCTGCATCGGAGAGAGTACAATGAAGGTTCACCAGTTTGGTCCCTAGGATGAGGGGGTTGTTCTTTGATGAAACGCCGAGTAAATCGGATCTATATTCTCCAGTGCTTTGAAGAATTGAAACTTTTAAGATTATGACATGGCTTAACAGGGTGGATACTGAAGGCACGATCTTACCTGCTCATCACACTGGTCGATCAGCGTGGTGAGCCAATAAGATAGGGTGAGAGTCGAAAAATCGAGTTCGCACCAGGTTTCTCGCCTCTCATGTTCTTGCTGGCCCCATTTTGCCGGCAAAATCAGCTTCGCACCCAGGAAGGACACGAGGCTCATTTAAATATTAATGACATGTCATTAACGAGCCCTGGCCGCAAATGTCTGGGCACATTTACCTCAGTCCCCTCGCCGGTTGAGGTCCTCACTGGCGAGGATCACAGATGGTCCCCACAAACTGGGACCAGATGTGATGGCCTCACTGGTGGGACTGGAGCCCATTGAAGGCCCTGGGTGGTCGGGGCAAGGCCAAGCTATGCCATGAGGCAGTGCTAGCCTGGCACCCTGGCACTGCCCACTGGACACTCTGGCACTGCCAGCCTGACACTCTGGCAGTGCCAAGGAAGTGAGGCTTGATGGGGTGATGGGGTGGCAGGCGGGGAAGGTCTGTAAGAGGGAGCTGATCAGTGGGGGGCGGCGATTGAGTGTTGGGTTCGACAAGTGGGATGGCGATCAGAGGGTGGGGTGATGATCAGCGGTTGGGAACAGCGATCAGGAGTTGGGGGTGGTGAACCCAAGTTGGCGGTAGCTTTCAGCGGGTGGGGGGGGCAAAAAAGCTCTGTCCGAGGTTTCCTACTCAAGTTATGTCAGTTTCTGGGTCTCACTCAAGTGTAGAAAATATGGAAATTCTTCAGGAACTGCTCCATCTAGTCTCTGCTCACTCCAGGCAACTCTCCGATATGATACACCATTTATTATGTCACATCATTAGCAGTGGCCTCTTGGAACATACTGACATGAGAGGATTGCAACATTTGTAAATTTGTGGCCCGGTAATGTACCTGACAATCCGTCATCAGGTAGCATTCATTTGATTCTCATCCATCTGAGGCTGCTGGCTGAGCCGTGTTGCAGCCAAGTCACTACATGTCTTTCTGGTGTCCACATGACAGAGGTCTTTCCAAGGCATTGCCCCTATTTAGAGAATCTATCAGTGAGGCATGTGTATATCCCTGCCAAATTAAGAGTGGATCTGCATTTTAGTGTAGCGTGCATATGGGTTTGCGTGTGCCAAGGGTCTGCAGCATCTTTCCTTCCAGATCCCTGAGATCGCGGGAATATGCAGCATTATATTGGTAGCAATGCTGACACTGAGGCCGTGGTGTTGTTGGAGCTGCACTGTTTACGCAACTGGGATGTGTTTCACTTCAGATTGGCCCATAAACAGGATCACAATACCAACAGTTGCAATGTGAAAATGTAAAATTTAATGCAGCTACCAGAACTTAAGAGGAATATAATGAAAGAAAACCACCTGGGCTGCACGAGGGAACCCCAGCCTCCTACACACAGAATTCAAAGTCACAGTGCAGTGGAGGCAGTCACTCACTTGGCCTGGATTGTGGTGGTGATAAGATTGTCATGGCTTGACCTACCATGCCACACCATTGCCCTGGCTTCGGCCACTAATTTGCCACTTCCACATCAGCCGCTTTGTCTTCCCTTTCCTCCTTGTCAGACCAACATCTGGCTCCTCCATCTCTACTTCTGCAAATTCATTCCCCCTTTGAGGAGAGAGGATGTGCAGGACGCAGAGACTACAATGATTCTGGATATTGGTGAGTACTAAAGCACTCTGCCTGAGCACTCCAGCAACACAATCTCATTTTAAGTAGTCCTATTGTCTGCTCTACTGTTGCCCTTGTTGAGGCATGGCAGGCATTGTACTTCTCCTCAGTGGCCCTTTGCAGGTTCCGCACTGGTGTCACCACTCAGGTCCTCTGTGGGGTCCCCTGTCACAAATAAGCCGGCCTTGCAGTCGATGTGGTGGAGCAAAGACTTGCGGCACCTGCAAATTGTTCAAGGTGTAAGTAGGATCTGTTTTCTGTGATCACATACCAGCTGTACATTCACAGAGTAAAACCCCTTACTGTTAATAACAGCAGTTGGTTGATCCCAGGGAGCTCTCAACACCACAGTCAAGTGCCCCTTGCACATGTGGGAATCCTACAACTGCAGCAAATTCTGCTGCTCTGGCTACCTGGCTTTCAGGGTTTGTACTGAATTATACTAAATGCTATGTTCTTCTGAAGAGGACACCAATTACCTCCTGGATGCATTGGTGCATGGGAAACTGGAGTATTTACACACAAGTCCCCAGTGGTGCCTTAGAAAGAGCCACTGGCAAAGGTGTTCAACATCACTGCCACTTTTAACATTACCAGTATCAGATTGCTGCCCAATCATCTCCCACACAGATCTCATGGAGCAGCTGGCATATGCGAGTTACCACATCCCATGACATTATAAGCTGCCTCTGGCATTGCCTCTTGGACAACCTCAGGTCAGTATTATGATTGTGTGCCAATGGTCGCCATCACACTGGGTCCTGGTTGGCAGCATTCTGTGCTGTGGGACTCTCTGCTGTCTGTCCCTGTTGATGTTCTGGAAGTTTCTCTGCCTGGTCCTGGACATCCCGCTGGCGGTTCCTCCACCATTGCAACATTGCTATCAGGTAGGTTGGGTTGATTTTCCCCATCGTGTCTGTCTAAGGTGATCTGTCAACAAATTGCAGAGAAAGTTCTGATCAGCATATTCCTTGAAGCCCTCCTTGCTGAGGGGCAGGGACAGGGTGGATAGAGAGTAGCTATTCCCCTAGTTGAAGGGACAGTTATGAGGGGACACAAGTTAAAAGTGAGGGGTGGGAGGTTTAGAGGGGATTTGAGGAAAAACGTTTTTACAGAGAGGGTGGTGACAGTCTGGAATGCAGTGCCTGGGAGGGTGGTGGAGGCGGGATGTCTCACATCCTACAAAAAGTACCTGGATGAGTATTTGGCACACCATAACATTCAAGGCTATGGGCCAAGTGCTGGCAAGTGGGATTAGTTGGGCAGGTCAGGGCCTTTCATGCATCAGTGCAGACTCGATGGGCCAAAGGACCCCTTCTGCACTGTAGTATTCTGTGATTCTGTGATTCCTGTCCTAATACCTCTCCATCATCTTAGACCCACAGTCTGACCGACACCTTTGCCTCAACCTTAGAAAAATCTATAAAATCCTTATAGTGCAGAAGAAACCATTCCGCCCATTGAGTCTGCACTGATCCTCCGAAAGAGCACTTACATAGTCCCACATCCTTCCCCCACCCAATCCCTGCAACCCCACACATTTACCACGGTCAATCCACCTAACCTGCACATCTTTGGACACCAAGGGATAATTTCACATGGCTAATCCATCTAATCTGTGCATCTTTGAACTGTGGGAGGAAACTGGAAGACCTGGGGGAAACCCACGTAGATACAGGGAGAATGTGCAAACTCCACACAGTCACCCAAAGTCAGAATCAAACCCGGATCCCTGGTGCTGTGAAGCAGCAGTGCCAACCACTGTGCTACCATGTCATTCACCTACTGATCAGCCACCAGGGAACCTCAGAATTCCCTCCCCTTACACCTCCAACTGTCATCCATCATCCTCTGCACTCACTCTATCATCATTGAGCTTCCTCCAAGTCCCAGGAGCTTGGGAATACCATAACTAGTATGTCCCTTGCTCTTCCCACAGTCATTCTGGACCAGTGGACTTCCGACACTGAGGCTCCCTGCACGGTCTGGTATCCTACCTCTGCACACATTGCCCCTCCCCTCTACTCCAAGCACTCATGGAATACCAACTCCCTTCCTTCCTCCATGCCCATCAGTGCCTACTCTCCTCCAGCTCCAAATCTTGCTGTGAACCTGCTGGAAGGAGGCCCATGGGTTAGGCATCAGTGATACTGTGTTCACAGTGTGACCATACGGAGCAGAACACAGCTGAGCATGGTTCCCATACAGTTGGCTCATGGTTATTAGGGTGTCCTCATGTCCACCGTGACCCTGACCCATTCCATTGTCCGTGCCACCTGTTTTATCCATTTCCATAACCACCCACATCCGACCATTCACTACTTGACCACAACCCTGGACCTGCCACCCTACTGCATCCACTCCTCCCTCTCACTGCCACTGTTCCTTCCACTGCACAGTATCCTCAGCTCAATCGCAAGAATCCCGCCCACCGTAGCCCACCACTGACCCTACCCTATAGCACCATCTCTCTCCCACCATCCCTGTCCAGAAACCCCCAGCCCCACCCATTCACAAGAACTTCACACCTAAGATGCAACGCCCTTCCCTCCCTTCCATTTCCCTGCACCCTCACCTTCCCTCCCTTTCTCCCTTCGTACTCCAGACTCGCTGTCTCCCTGCCGCGGACTCCCTCCCTACCTCAGCTAGCCTCCCTGCCCCATGCCCCTTAGATTGCCACCAGCTATTCTTAATCATCACCTCACCAAACAACATCCCCAAACAGGACAAAACTGCAGCTGCTCACTGCAACTCCAGCAAGTTGACTGCCTGCTGCATGCCATTTCCATGCAGTCATAAATCTGAAGGCATGCATTGGTTGCTCATGGATAACTTAATTGGGAAGGGAACTGAATTCTGGTAAGATTGCCGATTACTTAGCATGTGTAACATGCAAATGCATGCAAAAAAAGGCTTCTGGACACTTGCCATCAGGAAGCTCGACCCACCTTCAAACTTCTCTGAACTGAATAGCTTAGTTTCATCCTGCCGCTGGGATTGGCTTCCTGCCCCCAGAAGCAACACAAGATCCAACAGTTCAAGCCAATGACCTTGGGAAGATGTTAGAGGTGAGCAGTTTTTAAGCAAATATGGAAGCAGGAAAAGTGGGAGTTGGGATGGGCACAGGGTAAGTTCAATGATAAGGCAGAAAGGGAAGGAGTGATCACATGGCAAATGGGATGATGGTGCAAGTCAAAAAGGGGTAATAATAGACATGCGTGGAAGCAAAAGTTTGGTCATAAGAGGTGGAAAGATTTGCAGAAAATTTAGGAATGGTGATTAAAATCTACAGTTAACTCCCTTGTTTAAAGCAAATCATTGAATCCCTACAATGCGGAAGAACGCCATTTAGCCCATTGAGCCTGCACCGACAACAGTCCCACCCAGGCCCTATCTCCATAACCCCAAGTATTCACCCTGCTAATCTCCCTGACACTTGGGACAATTTAGCATGACCTACACATCTTTGGACTGTGAGAGGAAACTGGAGCAACTGGAGGAAACCCACACAGACACAGGGAGAACGTACAAACTCCACACAGACAGTGACCCGAGGCTGGAATTGAACCCGGGTCTCTGGCTCCGTGAGGCAGCGGTGCTAAGCATTGTGCCACCATGCCGCCCCAAGGGAAATGTCAGGAATGGGACCTTAGGAAATGCACCTCACCTTTCTCCTACACCAACCCACGACAATATCCTAGTTACTGTGTTATTCTAACCTTTCACCAATCCAGACCTGAAATCGCAAAAAAACAGTTGCTCAGGTTATCATGTCCATGTGGGGAGGTTTGTCAGATGAGGAACATATAGCAGCTGTGAACAATGCTTGGCACTTGTACAAGAGCATAAGAAAAAAAAAGCTGTACTTAGCTCTTTGGAATGAACATCTAAAGAATGTTTCTTGGAGTCATTATACTTTCATTATCACAAGATTTTAATTTAAACCAAGCATAAACCCCATCAGAGCAGCAACATAAAGATTTTATTTTAAATTGGCTTTTACTGCATTCATGTGGGTTGAAATGATACTTCCTTAAATGATTGGAACATGTTAAATGGAATAAATCAATCCTAATTACAGAATTGGAAACAAAAGTATCTGTCAGTGATTAAAAAAGATCAGAAACCGGTAAAGTTTTAAAGCTCACCAGCATGTGTCTATCCCGTTCTACATAATTCCAAAAAAAAACTCGTAGATCTCTCGTGGCAATGCTTATGGAAAATTAAGCAAAACGATATGATCTAATACTATGGTGTTTGCTACTTTTCGGTGCAGATAGAAGGATGTGGTAAACAGCCATGCAATCTACAATGTAATAGCCACAATTCCTGAGTTGTCACTCCACCTATGGTATCCTCTACTCTTTGTGCCATGTCCAAAGTTGCACATTTAAGAATTTAAAAGTGATACAGGTCTACTTATTGGCTGATGTGTTGGAAGATCACATTTACACACCCTCACATGTTTACAAAACAACGGTCTTGACTCAGATCCCTGGAAAAAACAATCAGCAATTCTGTTTGATCACCTTCCTTTCGGTCCATCAAAATCTTGACGTTTGGTAGCATGGGCAGAGAATTACTGAGTAGCTGGCCAGACTTGATCTGATGGATGCCCAGGATTAATCCGTTGTAATGCTGACACATACTAATAACTTATAAACATCCTGACCATGGATACATCAGCAAGATCAGTGGAAGGTACATCCCAGCTGAAAGAGGTAATGATCACAAAAGTTTAAAAATCGCATAAGCTACCAGCTGTACCTCAATCACACAGGGAAAAATATGTGAAAACCACAGCTCTTGATTAAAGTAGACCCAGATAAGAGTCATGGACCATTTAATCGAATGTAGCGCAGCTGCAGCTCATGTTTGCCCATTAGCACAAGGAACAAGCAAAAGGGAAGTTGATATACCATTGGTCAGAAATATAGCTATCATTGCTTGATGATATAACATGCACAAGTTAATTGGACTTATACTCTTATGTATGCATGATGTAACCTTAATCAATAACTGTGGATGGATAGAGATAACTCCTATACTTTTATTGGTATATGCTAATTACTTGTAATTGAATTCAAAACTATAATTGCTTGTGTATTTCTGAATTCTGGACTCTGGCTAGTCTAAATGGCTTATTCAGAGTCCTGTAGCGCCACAGTTGTCAATAAATCATCTTGAAACCACTCCGTGACTTTGTCTGGCTACTTGACGTGAACAATCGTTGTAAATACAACCAGAAAAACATTGTGACAGCCCCGTAACACCAGTCATCACATAGGAATCAATGGTCTCAACATTTTTGGTTCACAATCCCCAGGTGGTTTGGTCAATAAATGAAGTTGGTACGGAAACAGACAGATCAGCAAAGTGCCGCATCTTATCTTTGATCTGTGCTAAGTTAGCTGATCTGAGTCAGGGTGGTGGGGCTGGCTGTTCATTTGATCTCAGTTCACCTGTAACTTCATTACAGGCAAATCTCAGGCACCCCTGAGATCGGGGCTGGTTAGCTACTCAGTTATTCCCTGCCTGCCTCCCCCAATTTAAAGATTGCAATGGGTCTGTCAGCCACCTTGTGGAGGGGCTCAATCCTTGCTTGGAAGGAAAAGAAAATAGGTATGATTCCTACTCTCAAGCATTACTCAATGCTTCATGCTGGAACAGCACACATATGGATGTTGGGTGACAATAAGGTCAGGCTTAGATATGATGGCCGGAATTCTCATGGACAGCGGTGGGACCAGAGAATCCTGCCAAACAACGCACCACCTCCCACTGGCGGGAAACAAGCTGCTGAGGGGCCAGAGAATCTTGCCCAATATCCTTGGCCCTGATAATTAGATGGCCCTCTGAGGCTGAAGATTAGTTGTATAAATGTATACTTCCAGCAGTGAATCTTTCCTGCTAGCTGGGAGTATTGGGAAATCTATGGTGTGTTGCTCAGTGGTACCATCCATCAATTTTAATAGAAAAAAGAATTAATGGGTAACAAAGCTGCAATTTCCTGATATGTATGGCTGGTGGAAAAGGCTCCCTTCACAACATTTGCATAATTAGGTCTTAATTTTCTCAGCATTTACACAAATCTGGAAAATTTCTAATGCCCGTGGAATGGGACTGAAAAGGTATCACTGGAAAAGGTTATAAAAGGAGAGAAGTTTTAGAGAAAATATATGAAGAAGAAAGGAAATGCAAGAAAAATGCTCCAAGTTATCATTGACCAGTACAACTTCCGCTGGCTATTGGCTACTACTGACTCTATAGTGAATGTTCCTGAAAATAAGAATGGCCAAAATGGTTTTGGACATCTGTTTTCACTGATGGCTTGGTCATAGCAATTTATTTTGGTGAATCTAAAGAGATTAGTGACTTTGTTTCTAATCATTCTACGGTTAGTGCAATCTGAGATCTTGTTTGTTTTCTTTTCCTTTTTGAAAGAAGCATTTTTCAGCCTAATAAGATACAGCAGTTCAGCTCTAATCCAGAGTTTATGTTTAGAGCCACATCTAACAGTCTGGGATGAAATAAAATTCTTAATTGCTGACATAAAATAGCTCCAAACTGACTACAGGCAGTATCAACTGAAATGGTGACCTGGAAATTGATGAGAACACAAGGTAGGATTACATAGGTCTTAC
Organism: Mustelus asterias; assembly: GCF_964213995.1. Lineage (NCBI taxonomy): Eukaryota > Metazoa > Chordata > Chondrichthyes > Carcharhiniformes > Triakidae > Mustelus > Mustelus asterias. The sequence continues at coordinate 40,264,206 of NC_135803.1, forward strand.
CCCAATTGTTTGGCTTGATGTCCAAACTAACTTAGGAAAGAGGTGCTAGAATGGAAAGTCTAACATCAAGAAAATTGTAAAACTCACTTATTTTGAAAAAAGATGACTTCCCAAAGGTAATTCAACCAGTGAGAAAAAGAATCAATGAAAATTTTGCCAACAGGTTAATTTAGAAGCGTAAATAAACCAAAGCTACTTGTTATCATACACGGTTCATCAGCATGGAGCCCAGAGGCTATAATAAATGCATATCAAAATCAAGCATTGACATTTTAGAGGGTACATTTTGCCCAGTTTTAATCTCTACACAAAGTCTTATTGATTGTTAGTGTGGGTCTCAGGATAAACAGTCCATCCATCTGAATCACAGCACACTGCATTGTGTGTTCAGAAATGTTTGCTATTCTTGAGGCAGCGACCTTGTCCTTTTCAAATCACTGTGTTACTGTCTGGTTGTCTAGTCTTTTGTCCTAAAAATATGTACCACTTTTCAGAGTTTTATTTTTACTTAATATTTTGTTTCCTCAGCATTATTGTTTTAATTATATGATTTTTTTTAACCATGCGAAAGTTTTACTTCTTGCACTTTGCAACGAGAATCTTGTTTTCAGCTTATAATTCATTTGCAACAATCGATGTGGCCAGGATAGCAACTGCTTTTGAGGATCCATTGTGGCATTCGATGTGGAAGAGATAGAAGAGTCTTTTGAAGGGAGAACAAAGGCAAGTGGATTACGCTTCAGGCATTATGTACATGTGCATCCTTATTCAAGAGCCAAATTTATTGATGGTCCCTCAGTACAGCAGAAGATACTTTTTCGCATCTTCTTGTTTTTTGCAGGGGGCATATAGTTATGTCATCTCCTGCAGAGGGTTTCTACTTTGAGTACCACTTATTAATGAAGCAACTGTCTTTAAATGTTTATGCCATAACATGCACTGAAGTTTCCATGAACATCATATGCTAAATCAATCGGACTATGTACAGTTTTGTCAAGCAACTGATGGAAACCTTGGGATTAATGTCAACTTTTAAAATTTTAATATTAACTGGCAGCGTGTGCCTCAGGCAAACGATCCAGCCAATGAACAAAGATATTATTCTGAGGGACAATGTCCATAGCATGATAAAGTTTAACACATACTCTGGGTGTGAGAAATAGCAATGACCAGATATCTAAGTTAAAAAAGAGAGAACAATTTTTTAAAATTATAAAAGCAAATTTCTGTGGATGCTGGAAATCTAAAATAAAAACAGAAAATGCTGGAAAATCTCATGTTCTGCTTACCTTCACTTAAGCCTTGTTGTCAGAACTGATGAAAGGCCTCACTCGAGCGAGACCAGAAATTCCCGCCCGAGGTCAACGGACATTTCCATTATCTGCCCCTCGCCCACTCCGATTCTGTGGCAGGCGAGGTGGTAGAATTCCGGTGGACGTCTGATCTGTGGAGTATTTCTAGAGAAGAAAATACAGTGTTGGAATTCATTCAGTGACACTTCAGTACAAAGCAAGGAGAACATTTGAACAGTGTTTAGCAAAAAGTGCAGAATAATTACATAATGAAAATCATTAAGCTCAGTCTAAACAATTGTGGTCCAAATTGGATTAACAAACAAATTGAAATTAAATTGAAGAGAACCAAAGTGTCTGAGCAGATACTAACCAGACCCTAAACACTAATCTTTTCCAACATATGAAGCACATTTTGTTTATTCATTTGTGGGATTTCAGCCTTGCTGGCAAAGTCAGTATTTATTGTTCATCCCCAATTGTCCTTGACAAGATAGCAGTGAGCTGCGTTCTTCAACAATAGGAGCTGAAAACCAGATATGATGAGTTGCAGTCTATGTGGAGTAGATGCACCCACCTGTTAGGGAGGGAGTTCCAGGATTTTGACCCAGCGACGGTGAAAGAACAAGGAGACAGTTCCAAGTGAGGATGGTGTATAACTTGGGGAGAAATTGCACATAGTGCTGTTTGCCCCACTGGACGGCACAGTGGCACAGTGGTTAGCAGGCAGTACGGTGACAGAGTGGTTAGCACTGCTGCCTCACAGTGCCAGGGACCCAGGTTTGATTCTGGCCTTGGGTAACTGTCTGTGTGGAGTTTGCACATTCTCCCCGTGCCTGCAAGGGGTTTCCTCTGGGTGCTCCGGTTTCCTCCCACAGTCCAAAGATGCGCAGGTTAGGTGGAATGGCCATGTGAATAATCATGCTAATTTGCCCCTTAGTATACAAAGATGCATTGGTTAGGTGGTTAAGCCATGGGATAGGGCAGGGGAGGGGGAATGGGCTTGTATGGGATACTTTTTTCAGAGAGTTGATGCAGATTCGGTGGGCGGGATGACCTTGTTCTGCACTGTAGGGATTCTATTGTTCTATCCTTGTCCGTCGAGATGGTAAAGGTCATGGGTTTGGGAGATGCTGTCAAAAGAGAGTTGGCAGGTTGCTGCAGTGCATCTTGTAGGTGGTACAATTTGCTGCTGCTGTGTGCCAGTGATAGACAGGATGAATGTTTAAGATGATGGATGGGCTATCAATTAAGGAGGCTGTTTTTTCATGGATGGTGTCAAGTTTCTTGAGTTTTTGTTAGAGCTGCAGTTATCCAGGAAAGTGGAGAGTATTCTATTGGACTCTTGACTTGTGCATTCTAAACAGTGGACAGGCTTTGGGGAGTCAAGAGGTGAGTTACTTGCTGCAGGATTTCCAGTCTTTGACCCGCATTTTTAGCCACAGTATTTATATGGCTAGTCAAGTTAAATTCCTGACCAATGATATGAGATTCAGTGACAGTAACGCTACTGAATGCCAAGGGGAGATCTTTAGCTTCTTCCTTCTTGGAAAAGGTCATTGCCAGGCACTTGTGTGGCATGAACATGACTTGCCATCTATCAGCTTAAGCCTGAACATTGTCTGTTGCATGCAGACATGGACTGCTTCAGTATCTGAGGAGATGCAAATAGTATTGAACACTGTTCGACCTTATATTGGAGGAAAGTTAATTGATGGAGCAGCTGAAGATCACTGACTCTAGGTCACTATGCTGAGGAAACTCTTTGGCTGAAATGATTATCCTCCAACAACCAGGATCACCTTCCTTTGCATAAGATGACTCCAACCTGTGGAATGTTTCCCTCAAGATTCCCACTGATTTCAGTTTTGCCACAGTTCCTTGAAGACACACTTTGTCAAATGCTGCCTTCATGCCAAGGGCAGTCACTCTCAGTCTCACCTCACTTCTGAATTTCAGCTCCTTTGGCCATGTTTGGACCAAGGCTGTAATGAGGGCTCCTTAGTTATGGAAAGATGTAAATGTGTTAGAAGCAGTTCAGAGAAGGTTTACTAGACTAATACCAGGAATGGTGGGTTGTGTTGTGAGGGAAGGTTGGAGAGGTTAGGTTTGTATCCACTTGAGTTTAGAAAAATAAGAAGTGACTTCATCAAAACATTTAAGCTCCTGAGGGACATTGACTCGGTGGATGTAGAGAGGATAGTTCCTCTTGTCAGAGAATCTGAGTTAATGGTCATTCATTTAAGATGGAGATGAGGAGAAATGTTTTCTCTCAGAGAGTGATGAGTCTCTGGGACTGTCTTCCACAGAAGACAGAGGAGGCAAAATCTTTGAAAATTTTTAAGACAGATCTAGGTAGATTTTTGATTAACAAGAGGGTGAAGAGATAGTGGGGGTATGCAGAAATGTGAGGTTATGGTTACAATCAGATCAGCCATGATCTTATTGAATGGCAGAGCAGGTTCAATAGGCCAAATGACTTACTCCTGCTCCTAATTCATATGTTTGTATGGAGCTGAGTGCTCCTAGTGGAAGCCAAACTGATCATCAATGAGCAGGTTATTGCTGTGTAAATGATGCTTGACAGCAATGTCAAAGACACCTTTGCTGAAGACTGGTAGTAGACTGATGGGGCAGTAATTGGCTGGTTTGGATTTGTTCTGCTTTTTGTGGGCAGGGCATACCTGGATAATTTTCCACAGTCACATATATGTCAGTGTTGTAGCTGTACTCGAAAGGCTAGTCCAGGGGCAAGGCTAGTTCTGGGGTGTGTCTATGGTACAACAGCTGGAATGTTATCAGGACAGTTAAGAAATAGATATAATTTTAGGTAATTGACATTTATATTTGTTGGGTCAACCCTATAGCTTTAAGTTTAAGCTTAATTGGTGTTTCTGTGTTTATGTGTTAAGAAAGGTTAAGAACTTTAGTTTAGTTTCACTTTAAACTTTGCCTGCATTGTAATGAGGTTTTACGATGTTAAACCAAACACAAGTATAAAAAAGATGAGAGATTGTGTGGAAAGGAAGCTGGAATCCCTAGGATCGCTAGAAGGAGAGGTTGAAACCCTAAGGGTGGATTCTTGGTGAAGACACACAAGAGAAAGCGTCGTTTGGGAGAATATTCCAAAGTGTGGGCTTCAAAAGCAGAGATTAAAATCCTCATGTGAAAAACAGAGTTCCAGTGAGACCATTTGCCTCATAGTGTGACAAGCATCTGGAGAGAATTGATGAGAAATCCATCGTGAGTGGCATCTATCACTTGGTGTCAGAGTGTGATGCGTTTGAGCACAGTTCACCTATTGGTTTACATGAGCTGTGGACTTACTGAGAACATTAGTGTAAAAGATCAATTGCAACTTGCGATATCCTCATGAATCTGTATATATCTGTGAAGGTGTAGTTGGGGTGAAGGAATAGTATATTTATCGTTTCTTGTTTAATAAATGTTTTATTCTTTTGTTAAAATTTCATCAGCTGACTCCTATGACTAGTCAGCAGCCTGTGTATAAACAAAAGATAAAAGTTAGGATTTACCTATCAAATTGAATTCCATCCTGGGATTTGACTTGTCCAGGAGCAACATCAGCTGGTATCACAACAGGACTTATAGCCTTTGTTATATCCAGTGCCTTCAGCTGTTACTTGATGCTATGTGGAGTCAATCAAACTGGCTGAAGTCAGACATCTGTAATGATGGGGACCTCAGATGAAGGTTGAAGATGGCTCATACACTCAACATTTTTGGCTGAAGATGGTTGCAAATGCTTCTACTCTATCTTTCGCGTGACTTGCTGGACTCTGCCATCATTGAGGATGAGAATGTTCATGGAACCTCGTGCTCTGATTAATTGTTTAATTGCCCATTACCATTCATGATTGGCTGTGGCAGGACTGCAGAGTTTTGATCTGGTTCATTCCAAGTGGGACACTTAGGCCGCGAATCTCCCATTGCGGCCCACCACTTTTCTGGCGGGTCCGGCCATGAGACGCGCGTCTGTGGCCTAGAACGGGGATTTGTGCATCTCCCAGAGCCGGCAAGACCACGCTGGGAACCGGCGGGAAGGCAGGTAAGTCATTTAAATCTGTTTTTAATCTATTTTAAATATGTATATTAGTTAATTATCAGAACCTTTCAGGCCCTGATTGAATCTCCCACCCTGCCAGGAGTACTTCATTCTGGCGGGGTTCAGACTAGTTCCTCACGTTTGGGGAGCTGGCGGGAGACTCTGCTGGAGTGAAGGGGGGGCAATCGGTGTCCCCCAGGGGGTCGGGTGGCAGGGGGTGGTGCCCCCTGGGCATGGGCACCCTGGCAGTGCCAGCCTGCGCCCCCTGGCACTGCCCAAGGGGCAAAGTGCCCATGCCCAGGGGGCACCTTGACAGTGCTCACCATGCATTGGGAAGTGCCAAGGGGGCGGGGCCTATTGTGGGCAGGGCCTAGGTGCGATTGGTGGGGGTGGGGGGTCCCGCTGCCATTCTGCATTGGGATCGGTCTGGGATGGAGGCAGGGCAGCGATTGGGGCGGGCTGGGAGGGGGCGGTAGTCTGCTGGGGTGAGGCCTGCCACCAGGGGGGTCTGACCCCAGTGGGGGGTCAGGGTGGGGGTGGGCCCTGGGCATCGGGGCGCTCCAGAATGGGGGTGGGGGGGCAGGTCTGGCCCGGGAATTGTTGTGGGGGCCGCAATCGGGTCATGGGGGCCACGACGATCGGGTCGTGGGGGGGCGTGGAGGGGCAGCACTGCAGGGGTCCCAGGCTGGCCAGTGATTGGGCTGGTCAGCAAACAGGCAGACTGACAGACCGGGGCCACTCCGCATCCGCAGAGCTCCAGAACTGTCAAACTCTGGCGCGAAATGGTCCCACCTCCCTGGGTTTTTAATGATATTCACGACTGGGACCTCTTCAGTGCACAGAGTGCGGAGATTCAGGTGAGAAGATGAACTGTCAGAACAGTTGGGATTTAGAACAGTTTTCCTACCAATTCAGCACTTTTGGGAGAATCGCCCCCGTAGTTCTGTTCATTGCATGGAGCTTCCACTGTTTAGAATGCATGTAGTCCTGTGTTGCATCTTCACCAGGTTGGCACCTCACTTTTAGATATGCCTTATGCTGCTGTTGGTAAGCTCTCCTTCATCATTGAATGTGGATTGGTCTGCTGGCTTGATAGTAATGGTGACGTGAGGGATATGTATCGTATGAAGTTACAGGTTGTGGTTGAATACAATTTGCAGCTGCTGATGGACAACAGTGTCTCAAGGATGCCCAGTTTTGAGCTATTAGATCTGTTCTGAATCAATTCTATCAAGCACAGTGGTAATGTAACACAACACAAGGGAGGGTATCATCAGTGTGAAGTCTCTACCAGGATTATATGATGTTCACTCTTACCAATACTATCATGGACAGATGCATCTGCTATGGGTAGATTGGTGAGGACAAAGTCAAGTAGGTTTTCTCCCCTTGTTGGTTCTCTCACCACCTGCTCTAAGGTATCTCCTTCAGGTCTCAGCACACTTGGCTAGCTATACTAGCAATCCACTCTTGGCAATGGACATTGAAGTAACTTCTGTTCCCTTGCCACCCTCAGTGCTCTTTCCAAGTGATGAACCCACTGATTCTTCAGCTGCCAGAGCACGGTAGGTGTTAATCAGCAGGGGGTTTCTTTGTTTCTATTTGGCATGATACCAGGAGACTCCATGAGGTCTGGAGTCAATGTTGAAGATTCCTAGGATGACTCCCTCCTGATTCCAAAACACTGTGCTGCCACCTCTAGCAGGATGGTAATGAAAGAGTCTGGGATGTTGGCTATCGGTCTCAGGGGTCTGAGAAATGAGAAAGGACTGAAGAAGCTTGGTGCTTGTCAGCTTGCAAGAGCCTGTGGGGTGAACGGCCAGAGATAATAATTGACATGGAATAAACCCAGAATATTACCTTGTTAAATTGTATTGTTGGAGAAGGACAAGGATACACAGATTCAAGCTCGTAAAAGTTAACTTTAGAAGCGATATCAAGAGATTATGCTTCAGACAGTAATTGACAGATGGATTGGTGAAAACCTGGGTATTATTTGGAAACATTAAGATACTGCAATAGGGAGATAGCAATGTACTTCTGTTCTGACAGAGTCTTCCTCATCTGTAATGATCATATGATTGTGACTTTTCGTACTTGGAAAATTTCTCTCGTAGTTTTTATTCATATGGAAGGTATAATATTGAAGGAATTGATGACATGATGATAATAATGCTTGAGCAAACACAAAAGAGTTCAAGGTATTCAGCACAATACATTTGCTTAAACATTTGGACATCTGCTGTATAATACCCAAGTTAATGTTGCATGGAAATAAATGTGATTTGCACTCAATATTCCCAGGTCAACTTATTATTGTAATTATATTTAGCTCTCACTGTAGGTTTACATGAGTGCATGGAGTGCATTAGAGGTTGTTTTTAAGAGTTCACCAACTGGGTGATAATAAAGTAAATGGATTGCCCTCCCTTTAAAGTGTTTTCCTGATTTTCATGCCATCAATTTCAATGGAAAATTGCATACAAGTGAAATTTAAAGAATTGGGGAATATTAAAGGTTGAATAGTCCTTCACCAAATCTAAAGGGGAAGGGACTAAGAAGAGACAGGCAAAATTAAGCAAAAGAGAATCCTAGTTGCCAGCTTGAGTCTGTTGGGAAGTGATGGAGAAACTCAGCACTGAACCCTCTATTTAATGGTCCCTGAAGTGGAGAGGAGATGTTGCTGAGTAAGACGGTTGCAAGGAGACCGCACATCTGTGCAATCCTATGGAAAAATCTGCACATGTCAGCATTGTTGGATTCCTACAAAGATGTGGGGATAAATTTTCTGGTTCCACTTGCCACAGGAATCGTCGCGGATGGGACGGACACTTTGACAGACAGTTGAAAGGGCTGTTGACCGTGGACAGGAATTTCTGGTCCTGGGGTGGGCAGGTCCAGAAAATCTCATCCATAAAGCCAGGTTTGAGCCTTTAGCAAATGCCTAATGTCATTGTAACTAACAATCAGATCACTTAAATCATGAGAATGATTTTGAGCCTTCTCTTGCTATCCATGGGAATGGCGACAGAGGCTCAAGATTCAGTGAAACCCTGGAAGTCACAAATCTTGCTGGCGAGATCGCGACTTCCGATTTCCACTGCCCCCCCACCGGTGACATAGTCAGTTTCATGGCCGCAACAGGTGTGAACTTGATTTGTATACATTTCAATGCATTTGCATGTCATTAAATCCCCCCCCCCAGCCCCCCAGTCACCGTCAGACTGGCATTGACTGTGTGAAAGGAAGAGGCACAATGTTCGGGGAAAAGGGAGGAGGCTTGTCGTCACTGACTGTTGTGGTAGGGGAGAAATGTCAGCTCCAAACAGGTGGGGGATAAATGCTGGCTCTGATCGGGCAGGGGTTGGCTTGGGGGTGGAGGAGGGGGGTCTGAGACCTTTTAGTTTGGTTGGGTGCGCTTTAAACAAAATGCTCCCATCTCAATGCAGCCGGATTCTGCCAGTGTGTTGAAGATTCACCCCCCTACTTAATGGTGTGAATCATGCCTAACTGTTTTTTTTGTGGCAGAATGTGGTAAGATCTGGTGAGCAACATACTTTTATTCTTGCTGGAGCCAACACTCAACCACTTCTTTGTAAGTCTCCCCCCATGTCAGAACGGTTATCCCTGGTGTTAGTCGGTGTTAAGATTCTGCACTTATGGCTGGTGTCATCTTGTTGCTTTCTTTCATGCAATGACTTGGAAGCATTTCATATTGCGATTGAGTGGAAGGATCAAAAATGACAGTTTATTAAGTATTCATATATAATTTAGTGCAATGGAACTAATCGTCAATCTATGCGAGATGATCATCATCATCCTTACACATCAGAGTACCACTGATGTATAGGAATTACCATAGTAGTAAACTATCCAAAACTAGGTAAAACACATCCTTTGATGGAAGCAGATACATATGTATTACCTGAGTACAGTTTATGTTCTATGTTTTCCATTGATGTGATTAGGAAACACAATCTTGCAGTAAGGATGTCCTAGGTTTTCATTTCATACTAAAAACACTCACCTCTCTGTTGTGCCTGTGTCAGATATTCTAACAGCCATTCGTCAAAAATACTAATAGGGGGGCGATTCTCCCAAAAGTGCTGAACTGGCGGGAAAACTGTTCTAGATCACAACTGTTTTTTTCAGTTCAGCTTCTCACTCGAATCTCCCCACTCTGTGCACAGCAGAGGTCCCAATCGTGAATCTCATTAAAAACCCAGTGGGGCGGGGCCTATTCGCGCCAGAGTTTGACAGTTCTGGAACTCTGCGTATGCGCAGTGGTCCTGATCTGTCAGTCTCCCCGTTTGCTAGCCAGCCCGATCGCTGGCCAGCCTGGGACCCCCGCAGTGCTGCCCGTCCAGCACCCTCCATGGACCTATCGCGGCTCCCACAACAATTCCCGGGCCAACCCTGACCCCCGCCCCGGAGAGCCCCGATGTCTAGCACACTCCTCCCAGCGTGGTGATCCCCCCACTTCCTTCACCCTGCAGACACCCCCATGCTGACCCCTCCCACAGGTCAAATCCCCCCGGGAGGCAGGCCATACCCCACCCCACAGCCCGCCCCAATCACTGCCCGCCCTCCATCCCAGACCGATCCCCATGCAGAGTGGCAGCAGGTCCCCCCCACCTCCACCAATTGCCACTAGGCCCCGCCCACAATAGGCCCTGCCCCCTTGGCAATGCCCGATGTCCGGTGAGCAGTGCCAAGGTGCCCCCTGGGCATGGGCACTTCACCCCCTTGGACAGTGCTGGGGGTGCAGGCTGGCACTACCAAGATGCCCATGCCCAAGGGGCACCATCCTCCACCCGCCCGACCCCTAAGGGGCCCTGATTGCCCCCCCTTCGTTTAGGCGGGGTCTCCCGCTAGTTCCCCAAACGTGGGGAGCTCGTGTAAACCCCACTGGAATGAAGTACTCCTGGTGGGGTGGGAGATTCAAGTAGGACCGATAAGTTCCCGATAATTACATTTAAAACATATTAAAAACAGATTCAAATTACTTACCTGCCTTCCCGCTGGTTTCCAGTGTAGTCTGACCTGTGTCTGTTCCCCAGCTCTGGGCAATGCGCACGCGTTCCCGGCACATGCGCAAATCCCGGAACAAGGCCGGCGACGCACATCTCCCACCCTGACCTGCCAGAAAATTTGCGGGTTGGGATGGGAGAATCGCAGCCCTAGATTCTGTTGTTTCAGTTAGACCTACTACCATCTGAGGTTCTATCCAGACCCTACCTAAAGATCAACAAAGTATATTTCATACTATGATGTTGATTTAAAGTTTATTTATTTATTGCCACAAATAGGCTTACATTAACACTACAATGAAGTTACTGTGAAAGTCCCCTAGTCCCCACACTCCGGCGCCTGTCCGGGTACACTGAGGGAAAATTTAACACGGCCAATCCACCGAACCAGAACGTCTTTCGGACTGTGAGAGGAAACTGAAGAACTCGGAGAAAACCCACGCAGACACGGGGAGAATGTGCAGACTCCACACAGACAGTGACCCAAGCCAGGATTCGAACCCAGGTCCCTGACGCTGTGAGGCAGTAGTACTAACCACTGTGCCACCCTTCCGGCCACTTTGGTGAGAATAAGTTTAATCCCTGTTTCCTGCAAAAGGGCTGGATTATCAGGCTCTTTGAAGCGTATTAACAAATCACTGCTGAAGTCCCAGTCCAGTGCAATTGAATAATTGCTGTCTAAGGAATGTCATCAGTCATTTAGTCATGTGTTCCATGCACAATTAGGAACCATGCAAAAAGTTAGCTCAGTTACTCAATTTGTTTCAAAGAAAATACATAAATATTGTATCACATTGAAAATGGGCTCGGGGGGCTGAATGCCGGTTCCAATCGGGCCGGAGGGATGTGGTGGTACAGTGCCTGGGGCCTTTTACTTTGATCAAGCAGCCTTTTAAAAGATGCCCTATTCTCAGTGCAGCTGGGTTTTGCCAGCCCATTGAAGTCCCCCCACCATGTGATGGTGCGAAATGGGCTCCAGCATAGAAACCAAATAGAGCCATACTCAGAGGAGAAGAAACACCGTGGCTCAGAAAATGACAGTGCAACTCATTAAACAAAAGAATGTTAAAGAAGACACCTCTTGGAACAAACGTTCAAGATGTCATCAAACCATATCAGTGCTGTGGCACCAAAACAGCCCAGAGACATGAGCATTGTCCAACAAGCACTGCAGAATGCTTCTGTTGTAAAAGGTTTGGACAATTTGAAAAGGTATGCAGAACTAGAGCCTCTGGATACTGAGGATAATGAGAAAACCTTCTCATAAAAGGCCATCAGTGAAACTGAGGAAGCTCAGCATCAAAAAGAGGAACAATATTTTGTAGATGAGGTCAAAGATCCCAAATACATATTCTGGAAAGCAGATATTTGTGTCAATGCACATATCTCTAAGTTCAAATTGGATACAGGAACAAACATGACAGTCTCATCATGCAAAGAACTGTAACTAGTAACACAATGGATGAGGACTATAGAAACCTCGCTATATGGTCCAGGACAGATCAAACTGCAAGTCATGGGAAGTTGCAGGCAACGTTCCAGTACAAGGGTCAACAGATATTGGAAACAGTACATGTTATTCGCGATCATCAATTTTCTCTTTTAAGTTAGAACACCTGTGCAGACCTGAATCTCATCAAGACATCAAAGGACGTCAATCAACAGGTAGTCATTGATGTTACCACATTGGAGCTCCTCAGACTGTCCAATTGCACTGAAGAACTGGACTGGGACTTCAGCGTTGATTTTTTGACATTCTTCACAGAGCCCGATAAATCCAGCCCTTTTGCAGGAGACAGGGATTAAACTTGTTCTCAACAGAGTTAATGGATGAATTGGACCACTGAGTATTCGAGTGTGAGTATGATCCTTCATTAATTTGCTAATTGGTTAAGAAGGTGGAAAATGGAACTCAAGCAATAAAATATACCGGTACAATATTATATTCATCCCACAGTGGTGACCCCTTTTTAATTGCATCCACGCTGATCCATTCACCAAAAGTGGGAGTCAAACATGCAAGCAGTCAAACAAGTCCAGAACTAGAGACAGAACAAAACTATGCAATGTTCACCTCTTCTAGGTTGGAAAACACTGACCTTACTGCTACACCAGGGTTACTGGAATTGGAAGGAAAGCAAGGCGTCGATCAAGTGTCTTCTTCACAGCTTCCTTTCCTGTCCAGACTATTATTTCCTGAGGCAGCAGTCCAGGATTATTCAAGTGTTCATGAATAAGAGGCCCCAAGGAGTCATCACTCTAGAAGTAAAAAAAAAGATGGATAAAACTGTCAAAAGGTACCAGGCAAACTCAACAAATTAGGATAGGGAACATATGAAATGCAAAGAGAGGGAGGAATCCAATCACGAGAGAGAAAGAAGAGATCGAGAGATGTATAGCAGCAAGGAGAAAAATAAAGAGGATCAAGTCTAGATCAAAATAAGAGAAACTTCCAATCAACATTTGAAAGAACTAGATGTTGAGTCACAAACTAGCAATGTACCAGATATTGAACTATTACCAAAGATCAACCAAGTCCAAAGGGAGAATACCAATCTTCCAAGAACATGATCAGGGAGAGTAATGAAAGCTCCAGACTATGAAGTCAGAGACATGAGGGGAGATGAGGCAGTATTCATTAGTGTGCTCAGGATTGAAAGGATTAATATTTAGGAACTGGATAAATAGTACCACCCACATGATAATGTAAGACTCATATGACCAAGTGTCAAGAGGGAGAATGCTTATGACTTAGACTGAGTAACTCCGAGTCTTGTATATCTTCATGCAATTATGTTTATCCCATAAATGAGTTATTGTTCAGACACAACTCAGCTATCGTTCCCTAGCCAGTCAGAACCAATACACAACATGGTCTCAGAGTTAGGATCTTAGGACAAGCAACAACAACCACTCATGCTAAAGGAAAATAATGTCAGAATTGGAAATCTGAAATAAAAACAGAAAACTCTATAAAGGCTAAGTCGGTGAGGCAGCATCTATGGAGTGAGAAGCAGAGTTATCACTGTGGGCTGATGACCTTTCATCAGACTGGGAAAAGTTAAAAATGTAATAAATTTTATGAAAATGAAAGAAAGAAGGGTGGGAAAAAGAACAGTTCAACGCACATGACCTCATTTAATCTAAAAATCGGGAAGTGCTGGAAATATTCACACAGCATTTATGGAGAGAGTCCAGACTGACTGCTGGGCTCTTGTTCGGCATTTCACTATTCTCAAGTGACCTTGATGGGCTTTCTGGAGAATGTTGAGTCAAAGTGCTTGCGTGATAACCAGTCTGTTGTTAAAGACTAAGAAATCATTGACAATTGTGAAATGTTCCCTCTGTTTGAAGTATTGGAAAAGTACTGGGTTGTTAGGAACATACTCTAGCCATTCTGGCAAAACTTATTTTGATATGCTCATTATCTTGCTGGTGTGCTTGCTTAAATTCATCTAATCTCTTTTCTGTGGCTGGCAGGCATCTAGTAATGAGTGAAGTATATGCTTCTCTTTCCCCAGTAAAATTTTAATCTTCCTGTTTTACTCCTTCCATTGGAATTCTTGACAGTGGGCTAAAATTTAGGAGAAAAATCCTAAGTGTCCAGCTGGCGTGAAAATGGGAGAATTGCATTTTTTGGTGAGTTTTTACTCCCAATTTTATACACTTCGTGCCTGAAAAAATGAGCTAGACTGTTTCTAGCTACCAGAGGCAGTGGGCGGAGCTTAATTCACCAGCCAGCTTCCTCTAGTTGCAGAGGGAGCTATTGCACATGTGCAGGCCTCTGTGGTTGCATATGCGTAATTGCAATAGCAGAGGGCGGACAGAGAGAGAGATCTGTCAAGCCTCTGCTGTTGTAGCCAGCCTCAACCCAGCCCCCGGCCCATAATCGGGGGGGCCCATAGGCAATCATGTGCTTCACAGCGCTCGAATATATTGTTCCCGCTGCCCCCCGCCACCCATATCGATCGCGTTCCCCCCCCCCCCCCCCCTGCACTGATCACCTGAAGAACTGCAGTGGTGAACCTCCCCCCCCGTCACCGATCACAAACAGAGTGCACAGCAGGGCCCCTCCACCCCCACTAATCACAGGCAGAGTGCACAGTGGGACCCCCCTACCCTCAATTGCCCTCTTTACTCTAGCAGGGTTGGGCCGCTAGCTCCCCGCAAGTGGGGAGCTATAGTAAACCCCGCTGGAGTGAAACACTCCTGGCTGGGGTGGGGGGAGAGGCTAGTGGGCCCGGAGACTTCAGTTCAGGGCCCGCTAATGAGATTTAAAATACATGGTGATGAGGACGTGAATAAATTATGCAGTTCCGCACCAATTTCTGGCACGCAGCTGGTGGAGCCAGAAATGTTCAGAGGCCATGGCATCCAGCGGGGGGCCCACAAAATGGCTCCACTCGAGTCTCCCGGCCCGCTGCACTACAAAAGCAGCGCAGCGGGCTGGGAGAATTGCCCCCAAATGTAAAACTTAGGGTTGAGGCTAACTTCACAAAACACCTTGGAGTCTTTGGCCTGGGTCTTAACATGATAGATTTTAGACCACTGTACATCATTGAAACAATTGATCAAACAACATTTGTTTCCAGCAGTACCTTCTGCTCCCAGAAAGAATTATTCAAATGTACAGTTAATTTAATGAAGAATACACAAATTGTCAAACACGGCACTTACCCAGATAATTCTGCATTTTAAATCAAAATCCTGCACGTCTCAGAAATTTGGACAATAAATAAAGATTTGTGGAAGAAAATAAAAACCTTTGAAATGCGAATGCCAAGACTGTAGAGTAAAGGGTGAACATCAGAAGCACGTGACACAGATGTAATCATGATGTAACACCACATGATTGAGTAACAAAGATCTGGAGGGAGGAGGAGTTTATGCAGAGTTCCCAGTATGTACATCATTGCTGTAAGTAAATAGTGATGGTTTTAACAAACCATCTCAAGCAACTAACCTTGGGAGAATAGATAAGCCCAAAAGAGCCCCATCTAGACCCCAACTATATGATGAGATAAAGGCATGTGCTAAAAGTTCCATATGCAGAGTATAGGACCATTGAAAGGACTGTGGAAATTTCAAGAACAAAAAGAGCTCTAAAATGTGACATTCAGAAAGCAGAATGTCAGGATAAATGGGTCCTTCTCTGGCCGCCGAAATGTAAGAGATCAGCCATGATCTGATTGAATGGCGGAGCAGGTTCGAAGGGCTGAATTTGCCTACTTCTGTGCCTAATTCCGATGTTCCTCTGTTCCTAAGAACTGCTGGCCAATCAAACTGGCCAGCCGCTCTCAATGCTGGAGCATCCTTCCACTGACGGGTAAAAATTCCACTCTAAGCTTGTTGAGGCCACCTCAAACAAAGGGCAAAAGTTTACCAAAAATTGGCAGAGTGTTGTTTCCAGTGAGAAAACTGTTGTGTTTCCCTCTGGATCTTATGACACTCTGCCTCATAAAAATCAAGGGGGAGTATTTCATGCCATTATATGGGTGGCAGATCACAATGCATGCACAAAACCCAGAGGCACCTCCAGCCCACCACAGAGGTCTCAGGGGCTCCCATTCCCTATCCAGGAGAATCTGTTGTAAACCATGCCCAGGTGACTTGGGACCTGCAGGCATTGGTGTTTTTCACCTGCTTGATTGTTCCAGCTCTCTCAGCAATGGGGGTTCACCCATGGATTCAACCACAGGATATAAGAGATAACCTGGAGCGTATCAGCTGCCATTGCAGATTTACATTTGATGAGTGGTTGAAAATGTTCTTTTCAGCATTGACGGATGGCATTATCATCCTTAAGAATAGAAACACCACCCTGTGAGTGAAAAGGATCTGTCCATTTGTCCTTGGTCTATAGATGGCCCTGATGGCTTCAAACAAAAATCTTTGTCATGATGGTGAGCATATTTCTCATGTTGTATTCCAACTTACTTCCTTTTCTAATACAGAATAGCAGCACTTGTATCAAGACCTCTGGGAAGTTAAAGATTTGTCTTTTCCCCTTGTTGCAATAGTCATTTCATAGAATTATCGAATTATAGAATCCTACAGTGCAGAAGGAGGCCATTTGGCCCATCGAGTCTGCACCAACCACAATCCCACACAGGACCTATCCCTACCCCATGCTTTTTCCCCAGCTAGTCCCCCTGACACTAAGGGGCAAGTTAGCATGGCCAATCCATCTAAACTCCACATCCTTGGAGTGTGTGAGGAAACCGGAGCACCGGGAGGAAACCCACGCAGACATGGAGCGAACATGCAAACTCCACACACAGATATGCACACAAGCCTGTGAGTCTGCAGTGTGAACCAGTGTGTCACCGTGCCGCCCCACTTGTCTCTTCCAGGTACCTTCTCAGCTCTTTCACAGCATGCAGATCTTTAAATGACAGCTTGCCCTTACTCCATCCCCAAATTTTTCAACTCCCATCTGGCCTGCCGGAGGGATTCATGCCCTCATTTTACCATTGTTATGGAAGTTGTTGACCCTGGAAGTTCCGATGAAGTCAGCCTTCTCGGATTTCGTACTTTGTACATATCCAACATTCAGGAATTTCCCGTTCTATGAATTTGCCGGGTTAAATGGGTAGCAGAATTGGCACCTGAAGGACAATCCTTGGGACATTTTAGGTTAGTTCAAGGGACTTTATGTACAAATCTTCAGGAAAGCACAAAGTAAGAGGTTTTAGCCAGTGACAAAGAAAGCCGCACAGATATAAAGATCAACAACCTGTGCCTCAACAGTACACTGTAATTAAATTTTTAAAAAATGTCAGGCAGCACTGGAGGCAAAAATAAGATTTGAACTTCCCAGTATGCACAAAAGCAGTTGAACTGCCTTCATACTGGAGGCAGTTTTAATGTTAATTAGAGGGAAATGTAAGTAGTATCTGATTGTATCAACCAAAAAGACATCTGTTTTACTTAGAACACAAATGCCAAAGATCAATAAATAACTCTGACTGCGGCATGTGGTTGCAGACACTGCTTCCAGACAGTGAATAAAACAACTGATATCGAAAATGGCTACATATGGAGGTGTTGTCATCCATCATTAGTATCACTGTGTATCACTTGTGATTTGATTAAATAGGGACTATTCTGACAATAATTCACCATTGATTCTGTATATATTTTATCCCAACTACAAGAATCCCAAAGCATCATTTATGAAGTACTAGGAGCTACAATGACTGATGATGTCAATTCCATCTCCTCCTGTGGAATAAAGAAACGCATACAGCGCATTTCATTTTGTTTCAGATATACTGAAGTAACGTTACGTGAGTGTCTTGTATTTTACTACTCAACTGTGACTTAACATCTTACTTTAATGATAAAGCTCGTATCCTAATCTCTTGGTATGCAACCTGCAGCAAAATGCAGTCAAAACAAACACAGAGCTAATATTTACAGTATTGTGTCAGCTGTTTGTTCAGCTGTATCGCATCTATAAAAAAATACAGGTCAGCAGTGTTTTCTTTCATAGAAGCTTCCAAAATAACAATACACGAACGCATTCTGTAAACCGGGAATTAGGTTTACCCGCTAAATTTTAATTCTGTGCAGAAAAGCACTTTCTCCATTACACTAATTTGTTTATTGAGAAATAGCCATCCAAGATGTAAAATGTCCAGCAGTACAAATTCCGGAAACCTGAACAGCTTCCATATTATTTGGAAATATGATTTTGCAAACAGCCTTTTGAAATCTGGGTTAGACGATCCTTCACAAATTCTGTTTGTCAAACTAAATAACTAGAAGTATTGCGTATGGTGTTTGCCTGATATCCTCAGGGCAAAGGAAAATATTCAGTTTGTTTATCGGCTATTATGCACGCTGATTGGTTGCTTCTTAGTAACTGAGGCCCAAGTCAATCGAAAAGTATTTAACATGTTACATGCGTATTTTACTGTCGATTAAAAAATAGCTTTCACCAAAATAGGTATGAAAAAGCCAAAATATTTTCCCGTGTTCACTCCATTTTGAGTTTCTCCCTTCCCTCTGCCATTTTAAGTCTGCAGTAAGAAGTCGCACAACACCAGGTTAAAGTCCAACATGTTTATTTGGTAGCAAACGCCACTGGCATTCGGAGCGCTGCTCCTTCGTCAGGTGAGTGGGAGTTCTGTTCACAAACAGCAAACAGGACATATAAAGACACAAACTCAATTTACAGAATAATGATTGGAATGCGAGTCTTTCCAGCTAATCAAGTCTTAAAGCTACAGACAATGTTTTAAGTCTGCAGCATGGAATTGTTGATCCCTTGACTAAACTTTGTCTCCTCCCATTCACCACAGTCACATCTCTGACAGAACTCTCATTGGCCCTCCCTTGCACAGGTTTCTTCAACCATAGCAAACTATCCTGTGCCTCTGTAGTTACAGGAGAATTTTGGCCGTATTAGATTGTGCCTGCCAATACTCCCCAGCGTTCATCCAATTGCATAGGACCAATGAGTAGCTGGAGAGTCTCCCCAAAACCAGCCAGCTCTCCATCTATATAAAAATATAATTTTGCTCTTGAGGGATTCAGGCCTCTTCTCTAATTGAATCCTTCCTGTAGGGCCCCCTAATACTGTCCCTTAGGCTAGTGTGTCTCACCTCACTGAATATATCAGACCTCTCAATGAACTAGGCAAGCTGGAACTCACAAGATGGGGAATCCCCATGCCAGGCCATGGTAATTAGTGCCCCTAATGTCATTGGTCTCCGGGCAGTTGGAGGTTTCAACAAGTTCATAAGGAAAATCCCAGTAATGGCAGTGAACTAGCCCCAGATAACTAAAGTAAAATAAAGTTTATTTATTAGTCACAACTAAGGCTTACATTAACACTGCAATGAAGTTACTGTGAAATTCCCCTA
Source organism: Mustelus asterias (assembly GCF_964213995.1). Classification (NCBI taxonomy): domain Eukaryota; kingdom Metazoa; phylum Chordata; class Chondrichthyes; order Carcharhiniformes; family Triakidae; genus Mustelus; species Mustelus asterias. Next base: position 40,283,464 of record NC_135803.1, read on the forward strand.
GTCACCATACTCCGGTGCTTGTTCGGGTCAATGCAACTAACCAGCATGTCTTTCAGACTGTGGGAGGAAACTGGAGCACCCGGAGGAAACCCACGCAGACATCGGGAGAACGTGCAAACTCCTCACAGACAATGACCCAAGCCAGGAATTGAACCCAGATCCCTGGCGCTGTGAGGCAGCAGTGTTACCCACTGTGCCACCATGCCAACCACCACATTAGCTGCATTACTCATCCACAACAATGTGACAGGATAGCTGATAGAACAACCAGGAATACTCAGTCACGAATGCTAATAGCTTTTTTGGAATCCAAGGACAGAGACTGAAAACAAGTTCAGTGGGGCCTTGGCAGCTTTATCATGGACCAGGCCAACAGAATTATCAAGCCTTGTTTTCAATGACTGAACAAATTAAGAGGAGCCCTACAGCATAGTTCAACCAAGTCTTCTGAACATTAGAGGCTGGTTTAATGCTCCATAACCTAGTCATAACTAATCTATTGAGTCTTCCAAGCGTATAGGTGAAGACAAGGAGAACACTGAGCACCAATTCTCTGCTAACAAGAAGATCGGGAAGGTGGGCCCAACCATTGGCACTTTCCCTACATTACAACAGTGACTACAGTTGAGAATTATATCATTGGCTATGAAGCACTTTGGGATGTTGTGAAAGATATTTTAGAAATGTAACTTCTTTCTAATACTTGAATAAGTAAGATGTCATAATGGAGTCAGCGGATTAGGGAAAGTATTTCGTCATACTCAAGTGGTGGGCATTAATTGGTGATTCACTTGTGCTCCAATAAACAGAACGAGTTGAAATTGTGGTGGTGGTATTAAGAGGTGTATATTTATAATGTGTACCTCTGTAAATAAATTATAAAAGTGTGTAAAGATTGGCTTCATGAAGTAAAGAAGGGCTTCCTCTCAAGCTGACATCCTGCTCATTAAATGCTTCCTTTTATAAGCACATAATATCTGTAAAGTCCACAAAAGACATCCATTGTAGGAAGGTCCTCTCTGACTTTGTCAATCAGAAGATGCCACTGAGCAATAGTAGGTGACCTATCAAGTCATTATAATAGACAGGAAAAGCTCACAGTTATGTAGGTGCTACATCCTATGGCTAACCTGAATCTGACAGCTCTAATTTACCTCTTTATCTCCCATAGCTGAAGGGGTGGATGCTAGTCTTTCCTTAACCCATTGCAGTCTTTTGCATTGGCTTGTTCAGATTTGCAAAGAACATAAAGAGATTGATTTTGAAACATAGGAGGTGGTCGAAAAGTGGTGGGGGGCTGGGAATGAGGGTTGGAGGATGGGGGTGAGAAATGTTGGATTAGACACGGGTGAGCAAAATGTACTAATTTACCTAAGCTTACTATTCTGGGATGGAAGTGGAGAAGATCATTGGGAAGATTGGGCTTACGTGTAAATGGCCAGCAGATGGTTTTTGGGGTGTCTTGGGAGAGAGAGATGCTGGAGAGATGGAAGACTCGTACTTTCCTTGTGTGATACAAAGGTGCAATTATGTTCCAACTATCCCCACTAAGAGATTGCTTCAACTTCCCTTGAGGGCCTCTTCATGCTTCTTGGAACTGGTGTCAGCGGCGACTCAGGTCAAAGGTTTGCTCCCAAGTCAGGGCACAGAGTTGGAAAAACTCCCAACTCTGCAAACCCAACCCAGGGGAAAGTGTTCCATATTGTCTGATTTTCATGTGTGTGTACCCCCTCATACCCTCCATGCCAACATATGCCCCTCTACCCACATCCATTGTTCCTCATTCCCTCCATGTCAACCAATGGCCTCCACCCATGCCCATGATCTTTTATAACCACTATGCCAACTGACTATATACTTATGGCAACCCATGCAGACACATTAGCCATTATCCTTATCCTCTCCATGTAAACTCACCCAGTATCTACCAGATCTCAGGGGCCATTTTATTTTATCACATGAAAGAATGTTGCAGACTTCACTATTAAAAAAAACACTCTCATTCATAACAGACAATTAAATACATTTAGATTTCTTCAACTTCTTAATCCCTTATAAATCAATTATGTCCTTCAAGTATTTAAACCTTTATGAGAATAAACATTTGGATGCATTGTTCCATAAGAAAACAGCTAATCACTTTAAAAGCACTTTGAGCTGTCAATCAAACTGTCAGTTTACAGACCCCCTGTTGTGATAATGATAGATTATCATAGAATCCCTACAATGCAGAAGGAGGCCATTCGCTCATCGAATCTGCACCAACTTCAATCCCACCCAGCCCCTATCTCTGTAGCTCCACATATTTACCCTGCTAGTCCCCCTGACACTAAGTGGCAATTTAGCATGGCCAATCAATTTGACCCGCACATGTGGGAGGAAACCAGAGCACCTGAAGGAAACCCGCGCAGACACGGGGAGAATGCGCAAACTCCACAGAGACAGTGATCCAAGCTGTGAATCGAATCTGGATCCCGAGAACTGGTGAGGCAGCAGTGCTAACCATTGTGCCACCATGCCGCCCCGTTATGGAAGGAGTCAAACAGCACAAATCCTATAATGATAGTACGCTGGCATATTTAACAGCCTGTGAGTGAAATTGTAGAGTCACAGCAGTTCATAGAACCATAGAAAATTACAGCTCAGAAACAGGCCTTTTGGCCCTTCTTGTCTGTGCCGAACCATTTTATGCCTAGTCCCACTGACCTGCACTTGGACTATATCCCTCCACACCCCTCTCATCCATGAGAGTTCAGTTTTTTCAAAACTTCAAAGGCTTGGAGATTTAAATTATCTGATATTTTGGCAGCTCCATTGAGCTTGTCCACCTTTTACATACATTCATAACTGCTCTATACAACCCCAATGGGGTACCTTACCTCTCCAAAAGTGTACATTTACTATCCAAATAGCCGTGGCAGCTATATACCTTTTCCTCAAATGTCTAAAACACAGGAGTTATATTTTGGGCATCCCAGCAACGAAAATTGCATCTTTTTCACAACTTCACTTTTACATGTGCAGCTGCCTCATCAAACTACATTTGCAAAGAACACAAAGGGGTATTCTTGTGCAAAGCACAACTCACTCCTACTCCACACCCAATTGCACCCACACTGGGGGATTTCTTGCCGGTTTTTTCAGTGAAGCATGCTAATTTACGGCACTCTGTGCAATACAGAGGCCGTAATGTGAATCTCTCCAGTAAGGGGCTGTGGAATCTGAGCTCGCCTATGAGGCCGGCTGCTGAGCTCTAGGGGTTCCACTGTGCAGGTGCCCTAATCTCCCAGTATACTGTGTACATGGTGTATACAGTATACTGGGAGATCAGTCACCTCCCACCCCCACGGACACACCCCCTCCCTGATTGCCACCCCAAACATCGCCCCCCCCAATCTCCACCCGAACATCACCCCCCCTCATCCGAATTCCGACCCTGCCCGATCGCCCCTCCCCCTGATCATGCCCCCAGCCAATCGCCCCACCAATTGAGGCCCTGGATGATCGTCCCCCCCCCCCAACATTATGCCCCCGGCCAATCACTCCACCCCTGATTGCAGCCCAAGTCGGTTGCCCCCCAATTGCTGACTGGCCAGTCCACCGCCTCCCCTTCCCACCCCTCTATGGAGCTCCCTCCCACATCCCTTCCGTCATGTCCCTGCCACTATCAGGCCCCACCCACATCAAGCCCCGCCCCTTTGGACTGTCCAGCAGAACGTGGCCTGCAAGAACATGAGAGGTGAGAAATCAGGCGCAAACCTGATTCGCTTTGCCTCTCACCCTATCTTACCGGCTTGCCACACCGATCAACCAACATGGCAAGCCGGTAAGATCCTGCCCCGAGTTAATGTGAGGGGAACCACGGTCTCAGCAGTATCTCATCCATGTCTGCTTTAGCACTCATAGATTCCCCTACCTTGGCCAGCCTGGTGTGGTTATTAAAATGTTTCTGGCACTGAATAGCTGTTAATGGAGTTGCCATTGACTGCCAGTGCCACCTTTCTCTTGAGTGGCTGGCCATTCGTTTTCTGGACATCATCCTCTGGCTGTCTCCTTGGCCTCTACTAGCATTATCTCTACTTCTGAAAATCCCGGGCCCTGAGACCCTGGATGGTGCTCCTCTTTCTTCCATCCCTGTTTAAGTGCACCTCCAGCTCTCTCTATCGCCCTCTCTCTGAGTAACCTGCTGTGCTTGTGGCTATTTCAGCTGCAAAGGGTTTCTTACCCGCCCCAGTATTCCTCTCTGCCAGGACTCTGATTCTTGCCGAGATGCCATCCTGCAAAGGAATTCCGCTGCTCCCAGGAAAATGTAATCAGGTGCCTGCAGGTTCTGTGGGCGGGTGGGTGTTGCACTCTATTATGTTACTGATGATGTAAGGAAAACCTAGTCAAGGTAAAGATAGAAATGCTTTAACTCTGATTTCATCTACAGAGATGAGACAACCACCGTATAGTAATGCCCACTCCAGACCTGGTGGGGAATAAGGCCATCCTGTAAAATGTACCCCACTATTTCATTGGCCACTTGTACTCTAAACTACAGAAATGATTCCCCACTTAACATTTAAAACGACTGAAAATCACCTTCCACGGTTAATCTTTACCCTGTCCCTTCAGGAACAGGGAGGCAGCCCAAAGTGATTCTTAGCTCCTTTATCCTTTTCCATTTGAATAACTTCTAATCCCTGAAGTGACTTTCATTGTTTGGAACCCCCCTCTCTACTCAAAGCTGGATGAAGTTTCCAGCTTTGTCTGAATCCTCATGAGCTTAATCTCTTCAATCTGAGCGTGAGCTCCCACCCACATTTTGCATGAAGAATAATAGAGACTAGCCTTCTCTAACTATTTGCGCTCTCTCTCTCTTTCTCACACTCCCTCTCAGTTTCTTGCAAACTGAACCTTGTTTACAGAAGTAAATATTTTGCACCTTCTTTCCAGTAAAGTAACTTGGCGCCCTCCTTTCACCTTTAACAAGCCCTCAAGTTTGTTAGAAGCAGAATTTAGAGTGGGTCACATCACAGCATCATTGAATACTACAGTGCGGAAGAGGCCCTTCAGCCCATCGAGTCTGCACCGACAAATGAAAGGCCTAACTTGCCCACCTAATCCCACTTGCCAGCACTTGGCCCATAGCCTTGAGTGTTATGGCGTGCCAAATACTCATCCAGGTACTTTTTAAAGGATGTGAGGCATCCCGCCTCCACCACCCTCCCAGGCAGTGCACTCCAGAACACCACCACCCTCCGTGTAAAAAAGGTTTTTCCTCAAATCCCCACTAAACCTCCCACCCCTCACTTTTAACTTGTGTCCCCTCGTAACTCACCCTTCATTCCTCCAATTTACCTTAAATTAAAGTCGAGATCCCCAAACGTAAATATCTTACAGGCCTCATATTTGTAACACTATGCTGTGCTTTTCTCGAATCTAACTGGAGTGTGCAACTTATGCACAAATCCGGTGGCACGGTGGCACAATGGTTAGCACTGCTACCTCACAGCACCAGGGACCTGGGTTTGATTCTAGCCTCGGGTCACTGTCTATCTGGAGTTTGCACATTCTTCCCGTGTCTGCGTGGGTTTCCTCTATGTGCTCTGGCTTCCTCCCACAGTCCAAAGATGTGTGGGTTAGGTGGATTGGCCATGCTAACTTGCTCCTTAGTGTCATGGGGACTAGCAGGATAAATACATAGGGTTATGGGGATAGGGCCTGGGTAGGATTGTTGTTGCTGCAGGTGGGATGGGCCAAATGGCCTCCTTCAGCACTGCAGGGATTCTATGATTCAGTTCCAGCAGATTGGAATGCTCTAAAAAATGGCAACATAATAACAACAGTACTGGATTACGCTGCGGATTATTACGTTGTTTCTTCCTTTCAAAAGTGTGAGTAATCTTTAACTATTTTATCTACTTATTGAACATAATTGACATTTTATATAGAACATAGAACATAGAACATTACAGCACAGAACAGGCCCTTCGGCCCACGATGTTGTGCCGACCTTCATCTGAAACCAAGATCAAGCTATCAACATGAGCAATTTTCCATTTGGCATTAACTGTGAAGTTATTCATACAATGAATCAGTTTATTTCAATATCATGTACCCAGGCTACAGCTAATATATTGCTTTGGCTGCCTTCTACTGGTAAAAGAGTTCTTATTACATATAACTCTTGCATCTGTGCTCTCTACTGAATAAAACATAATTCTATTTCATTTGGCTTCTTTCACTATTAGATTTTTTTTCTTTGTTCTCCACTTTTGCTGCGAAGATGTAAAATGTTTCCGTGCTTATGGTTTCCCTTTGTAAACTAAAGATCACGGGTTCAAATTGAAAATTCATAACGCTTGTGTCTTCACTGTCGAGGAGACCTCGCTGCGAAAAGGCACTGATACATTGAATCTGTTATCTAGTGCAGAACAGAAACAGTTCTAACAGAGCAAATCAAAAACATACTGGAGGAAACAGTTGTCTTTATCATCTGGGCATTAACCATCACCTGGATGGAACCACAAAAGAAAATCTGACAAGGAGGATCATATGCCTCAAATATGTCATTGAAATGAATGGAAATGAATGGAAATAAAATGCAGTGGGTTCAGTAAGGAGCATGCAATCCTGCCTTTTCATTTCCTTTCTGCATTCTGCGGATGCAGCGATTAATACACAAGCAAGATAGATGAAAATCCACCCCACCGCACTTCAGTTTGGACACACAGCCACATGACATCAACGTACTCAAATAGATAAAAGAATCAAAACCCCTGCCTGCCTTAACATAAAAAATAAGTTCAGATTATCTGTTCATTACATTCCAGTAAAGAACAAAACACGGATGATTGTGATCTTTCAGATGGGAATGAGAGAGTAGAAATCACAGGGCTTGCTGGGTTTCAACTCCTTTTTTTATTAGAATTAAGCAAATATAAAATATTTTTCATTTTTATTAAACAAATTGCATCTTGTGAACATTAAAAATACTGAGAATGAGGATTATTGTAAAAGCTTGTCATTCAAACACATTATCATGCTACATGTGATGCTGACGTTTATTAACGTAATAAACTATTGTTTCTATCAGTTTTAATGGAAATGCAGTAAAACGAACTTTAAAGAACAGACCTTATTTTGAGCGAGAATTTCTTTGGAGCCTCTCTTCCTTTATTGCTGTAGCTTTGATGGAAGATTGGCAGATGCAGAGTCTCTGTTTACCAATGTAAATAGAGTGTATAATGAATTAAAGCTGATGTCATGGCAGTGAAGCAGGAGAAACTCCAAGGAAATTCATGTCTTCTTTGGTTTTATTGTGCTGTAACTTCCAAGTTCCCCAGCGGAGTATTGTGGGGTATCCCAAAGATGCGCCAGGGAATTCAGTTCAGAATGTCGCAGGTAAGGTTTACATGGAATTTGCCTGAAAGTACAATCTTCCCCTGGGCAATTGACCTGCACTGGGTATCATCTGAAAAATGTGATTTAAATCGGAAACCAATTCTCTGGCAGCTCATGTTATTCACTTGATTAGAAGCTCATGCTTTGGAAAATTAACTAGGATATTTTAAACAAAAACTAGGAATTGATTCTGATGAAAGAAGTTCGTTGATCTTGCAATTGTTATGTTTTGACCAGGAAGTACTACATTGTGACAAAACTGTAATTTCTTTAAAAGATCTGTAGCATCTGTAATTGTTTTTAAGAATGTTTGGAAAGGACTTTTAAGAATTTCCATCAAGGCATCAATTGTAATGTTCTTGGATAATAAGAAATACTGGACCATGTGACCTGACAACCCAACCTGAAAGCAGTTTATAAACAGAAAGGAGATTAAGAAAGAAGCTGTGTGGCTGGCAGACACAATGCAACGTTAGAAGCAGAAGGGATGGAGGGTGAAGGTGATCAGCACACAGTTGCAGACATAAAGAGAAAGTAGCCAGAGACAGAAAGAGGAATGCAGAGAATTATTGTGAAGAGATAAAACAAATCACTCCCAGGAAGAGGTCACATTTTCTGTTCCGCACAAAAGGAGGCAGGAACTCTTGGAGTTTCTATGCGAGCTGGCTAAAAGGGTTTAAAACCTGAAAAGAAAACTGAAAATGCTGGCAAAACGCAGCAGAGTTGGCAAGCATCTGTGGAGAGAGAGTTAAAGTTTTGAGCCTGCGTGACCTTGTTCAAAATTGACCCTTCTTCTCCTCTGCTGTATGAGTAACGGCTATTATTCTGCTTTTATTAAAACTGGGAAGCTGTGTGAATACCTCAGAGACGCTAAGTGGCCAAAACCATGAACTGGGGTGTTATTGGTTGGTCAGTTGAAAAGGAACTCTGGAAAGCCTCACTGTTGTGACCCAAGGGAGAGAAGGGTCATAGAAGTGGGCGTTGCTGATCATAATCACAGCTGTGAAATTCAAAGGACAAACCTGTTGGCGGACAAGACTCCTATGTTGTACAAATAAAGAACATCATATTGTGGAACTAGAGTTTGCACATTCCCCCCATGTCTATGAGGGTTTCCTTTGGGTGCACTGGTTTCCTCCAACAGTCCAAAGATATGCGGTTTAGGTGGATTGGCCGCGTTAAATTGCCTCTTAGTATAATGGAGATTAGGAGGGTAAATACGTGGGGTTACAGGGATAGGGTCTTGGTGGCACTGTTGTCGGTGCAGGCTTGATGGGCCGAATGGTCTCCTTCGGCACTGTAGGGATTCATACTTGAATCATAGAATCCCTACAGTGCAGAAGGAGGCCATTCGGCCCATCAAGCCGGCACCGACCACAATCCCACCCACCCCATATTCCCGTAACCTCTCATATTTACCCTAGCTAGTCCCCCTAACACTAGGGTCAATTTAGTATGGCCAATCAACCTAATCTGCACATCTTTAGACTGTGGGAGGAAACCGCTGCACCTGTAGGAAACCCACGCAAACACGGGGAGAACGTGCAGACTCCACACAGGCAGTGACCCGAGGCCAAAATTGAACCCAGGTCCCTGGTGCTGTGAGGCAGCAGTGCTAACCACTGTGCCGCCTTTTTTATGATTCTATGCAACAACACATTTGTGTAGGTAGCGATGTAAATACCTGTGGTTGTGCAAGATGTATCTTTACTGTGTCAACCATTCTTAAAGTGAAATTTCTATTTTTATTTGAAGTATCATTTGCCTTTCAATTTACTTTTAACTTGCATTGGTTCTGATTCATATTAAAGTAAAAGTTGCTAAAAGTGAAATTGTGTTGGGGATTTCTTCATTTGGGAAATTTGATTATTTTGGTTAACAGTTCCCCCACAGGGATCATGACATCATAATGAAAGAGTTGCTTTGACTATCACCACATTAACCATTATTATAGTCTTAGGAATTTTCAGCTGTCCATCCTTGGTAGAAGGGATGTTAATGGGTTGTAGATCCCAATCAGTTGTTAGAAATTTAGTCGGTTGTTACATCAGTGAAAAATTTCTGGTGGTGTTTTAAGAAAGTCTTCAAGCAGCTCAATGAAACATTTCAATTTTAGCTGTAACTATTTTGTAGCTTTTGGCTAAGAGTTGTAATCTAGAGAATGTTATCACTTTAGTTATCCATCAGAAAATAAACTCTCCAATGGAGATTCTGTTATTTGTGTTTTATGTGGAGAATGAAGAAGAGGATAATAGGATGTTTGTGAGGCAGGTTATATTGCATGTGACATAGGGCAGAATAATATGGGAGGGGGCAGACAGACCAGCCCCCCGTAAATCATGTTGGCTATAAAGTGCTGAGAGGGCAAACTAATGAGGGCTGAGTGGGTCTTCTGCCCCTTACAGTCCTGGCAGTGCCAGGGAAGCATGAATGGCAGCTGCCAGGTCTACAGGAAAAGAGAAAGATCAAGACCCATGAATCTCTGGAGCCGATAAGTCTGGGTCTTGGGCAGGGAGGGTTTGGGTAGGTTAGGTACAGAGCTAAGCAAAGACATTAAGGTAGAGAGTGGGTGGGGAGAATCAATCAAGGGCAGCTTGTGAAGAGCAACCCCTGCCCTGCCACTGTCCCACCCCCCACTGACACTTCCTTCCTATTGTTTAAACATTGAAGTTTAAAAAAACAAGCTTCCCGCTCCCACACTGCTGCCCACACCAAACATTTTATTGTGTGGGCAGCATCTTATCAGGATCATTTGGTTTGATAACAAGCCTAATTGATCCTTAATTCATTTAAATATGGTGGTTGGGCTGCTAATTTTGACACCAGCCCACCCATGTACAGGGGAAGAGTTGGGGAATGGACGGGAAGGATGTGCGATCACCACATTTTGTGTGCTCCCCCATGGGAAACACACTAACTGGGGGCATGTAAAATTCAGCCCATAGAGACTCTGCATCTCTTTTTTGTCATTGAAAGTCATGCATGGCATCAAGAACAAATGACAGAGCTGTACCATCTCCTAGAAACTGATGTCTAGCAACATCTACCACAAGGATGACTATCAGTGTCACCGCAACCTGAATCTTTATTCCTGAGGATCGACTGAAAGTACAACAGAATCCAAAGCGCAGTTCATGGATGTATGAAGTTGGTGATTCATCCACTCTTCAGCAGGGCAAACTATCCCCTTACTTATCCCATGGACAATAAGTTGAAGAATGAAACAACAAGGTTTCCTAAAGTTCATGACATCCCTGTTGGGACTTATGCAGCAACAGGGGCATCTGCAAACATCTTCATTGTGATGGTGAGCTGAAAGGACTTCTACCCCCTCAACAAGTATTAGCCCTCAGACCAGCATCAGATAAGTGAATGGAGGAATATGTCATTATACCATCCAGAATGGAGGTTTATCTGTGCTATGGGAAATTCTAGTTAAGTGCTACATAAATGAACATTCTTTTTGAAATGGCCTTAGGTGGATACACCTGTGAGGTGCCTGCTATGGATGGACTTAATGCAAGTGAGTCCTGAGAAAAGGTTTTGCAACTTCATTTTCTGTTTCTATATATTCTGTTCCAAAGCATTGCATTCCCTGAAATAATGCTTAGGTAATGAATTTTGGGTGATGGGTGGTAATTTTGATCTAACTCACCTGGCGAGAAACTGGTCGGATTAGTTTTACAACCCACCCAATTTTATACTTCATTCACTTCAAAGAGGAATAACATTAGGCTGGGTGTAAAATGGAAAGCCAATCCAACATTCTCATTGTGACAGTTGTTATGTGCCTGTAAACCAGTGAATAAGAGAGATATACAATAAAGAATAGGGCGGCACAGTGGTTAGCACTGCTGCCTTACAACCAGGGACCCGAGTTCGACTCCCGGCTTGGGTCACTATCTGTGTGGAGTTTGCACATTCTCCCTGTGTCTGCATGAGTTTCCTCCGGGTGTTCCAGTTTCTTCCCACAGTCCAAAGATGTGCGGGTTAGGTGGATTGGCCATACTAAATTGCCCCTTAGTGTCAGGGAGACTACCTAGGGTAAATGCATGGGGTTATGGGGATAGGGCCTGGATGTGATTGTGGTCGGTGCACACTCGATGGGCTGAAAGGTCTCCTTCTGCATTGTAGGATGCAGGATACAAAAAAAGCATGGTACCTGCCCTGCTCAACAACAAAATCTCCACTTTCCTTTACCCCTCCCCTCTCCCTCTACACTCCAGTGCAATAATGCCAACTGTTTGGAGTCTAAAATTAGTGTGTCTTTTCTTATTGGAATTCCCCCATAGTATGCAGCTTCGTTCTTTAAGCTGAAAACTTACACTGAAATGTCAGAAGTTCGAAAATTACGCTGACACATGACAACCATCTGACTGGATAATTGAATTGCAGGTTGACTGTATAATAATCGTGCTTAGTGAGGGCATTTTTCTAAATAGTCAAGTGACAATAGTTTTTTGTTAGTAATAATGATAAGAGCTTCACTGCAGCAGAGCATGGATGTGAAGTTCAGTAAAAGCTGCTTTCTGAGAGATTAGCTTAGTCAGGGAAAGGTAAATCTGTAAGTGGTCTAGTGTATACTTTGCCCAATAGTTGACGCAATGTATGATTGGCTAGTCTTGATGGACATCCTGTAAGAGTCAGGTTTTCATTATCTGCCTCCAGATTCTATGGGCCCACTTTTACCATCACATTGTGCCCATTTTCAGGCGCAAAAACTTGATAAAGTTGGGCATGAGCAATCCGTGCCCGCCTCTGCGCCGGTTCCCCCTTTACCAAGGCCTGAAAATGGCTGCGATTGGGTTCGGGTGCAACGGCCATTTAAATACATTTGCATGCATTTAAATTGACTTAAGGAGTTGCATGCCCAATTTTATCGACACTTTCCTCTTTACCATCGCGTTCGCCATCCAGATTCGGCCTGAAACAGACATGCTCCACAGAAGTCCGATTTGAGTTCTCCAGTTAGTGAGGAGGTAGGTGCCTAGCCTCCGACAGCTCTCTGCTTGAGATCTTGGGGAGGGGGAGGCGGTCTGCTGCCACTCTGCCTGAGATCAGTGGAGGGAAACGGGGGTCCACTGCCACTCTGCTTGAGATCGGTGGGGGGGGGGGGGGAAGAGGGGTCCGCTGCCACTCTGCCTGAGATCAGTGGTGGGGGGAAGGGGAATCCGCTGCCACTCTGTCTGAGGTCGGTGAGGGGGGGGAAGTTGGGTCCGCTCCACTCTGCCTGTGATCAGTGCGGGGAGGAAGGGGAGTCCGCTGCCACTCTGCCTGAGATCGGTGAAGGGGAAGGGGGTCCGCTCCACTGCCTGGGATCAGTGGAGGGAAAGGGGGGTACGCTGCCACCCTGCCTGAGATTGGTGTGGGGGAAGGGGGGGAGGGGCCCGCGATTGGTCTGGCTGGCAGGCGGGTGGGGGGGATAAGGGGATCAGTAATGTTGTGAGGGTGGGGAAATGTCAGTGGGGGCCAAGGGGAGGCATTATCTGGCCTGGGAAGGATTTGCTACCAAATAAACCTGTTGGACTTTAACCTGGTGTTGTTAAACTTCTTACTGTGTTTACCTCAGTCCAACGCCGGCATCTCCACATCTTGGGAAGGATGTGGCAGGGGAGCAGAATTCTATCTTTTTTTTCTACGCATGTGCAGTGGAGGCGCCAATCAAAGCTGCAGGGTTTCAGGCGTGTTAAGCCCCGCCCACAGGCTTGTGTAGCACGATTCAGAATCGCTGATATTTTTGCAGGCAGAGTGCGTATGGGCGTGCCTGAGAACGGGTCCAAAAGTCGGATCTGAAACACTTCCAGTTTCAAGTCCGTCCAGCACTTAGAATCAAAATGGTAAAATAGGGCGCTATGTTTGAAACATTAATTGCTAACACCTCTGGGTGTAATATACACATTTCTCCACAGAAGATGGTGTTGAGGAAGTCAAAGCAGAGGCCTGGATTTTCCATACTTCATATGAAACAACCTTTAAATTTCAACCAGAAAATAGGACTGAATTTCTTGCTACAGGTATTTCTTCTTCAAAGATGAACAAAAAAATAATCAGATCTTTAAATAGCAGGCATTAAAACTGCATATAATTTCCTGCCTCCTGATGTCAGGGAGTTTCCATTGACAGGGCAAGCCCAGTTTTGCTTTGGGACTTATTATGAGTATGATCTTGAGAAACCTGAATTGGCCCAACTTTGGTAAGTGATACATTTATTGCTCTGACATCCAGCTGTTTTAACACTTGGACTGTAAAATTCCTCTCTTAAAATCAGGTGTGATTGGATTTGTCAATCCTCAAGGATTGTCCAGGAGTCTACAGGAATTTTCAGATTAATCTCCTGGGCACTGCTGTGAGTAAATCAAGGATAAGTCATAGAAACATTTATGAATGTGTCTCCTTCCCCCGTCCCCCATGCTCCCCTCCCCCACCCCTCTATCATTTTCTCACCTATAGATGAATTAAAGCTGCAGATATGAAATTGCTCATCGACTGGTTGGACACTGGGTGTTCAATGTGATTAAAATCTCCAGGTACATATTCAAAGAGATCGTGAAATCCTTGGTAGAAATAGCATAAAATTGTGCCTGTGTCTGTGAAACAATCCAGCAAATTAAGAATACTGAATTAGGTTTAGTGAACTCATGTTTTGATAAACATGGATGCCCATTTTAATGGTTAAAGGGAAATGAACCTTGAACTATGTGCTAGAGTTTCAGATTGATGTCTGTTTGTGCATGGTCATCCTCATATCATGATGTGGAGATGCCGGCGTTGGACTTGGGTAAACACAGTAAGAAGTCTGACAACACCAGGTTAAAGTCCAACAGGTTTATTTGGTAGCAAAATCCACTAGCTTTCGGAGCGCTGCTCCTTCCTCAGTCCTGAGGAAGGAGCAGCGCTCCGAAAGCTAGTGGATTTTTCTACCAAATAAACCTTTTGGACTTTAACCTGGTGTTGTCAGACTTCTTACTGTGGTTATCCTCATATCCCCACTGTGTTAAAATTAGGACATATTATGCTGTCTTTTCAATCAACCCATTATTTCCCAAGATCTCAAAACTGTGTACCTCCCATAATCTACAGACTGTAAAACCCAAGTATGTGACCACCCTATCATCACTTCTTATTTTCTCAACATTCTCAGCATCGTGGCACCATTCACTCAAAACCAGCTCCGCTGGGCAGGACATGCAATTCATATGCCTGACATCAGTCTCCTGAAGCAACTGCTCTATTCAGAACTTGGTTGTGACAGGAGACTCCCAAGAGGACAACAGGAATGCTTTGGGGATGTCTTCAAAGTATCAGTGAAGAGTTCAAACATCCTTGTGGACTTTTTGGAGTCCCTGGCTTGTGACTGACCAAAATGAAAGATTTCATCCCAAGCATGCACAGGCAAAGTCAAGGCATTGGAGAGAATGCGCAAATCTCCAAATATTCAGATACCAGCACCAGCTGGTCCGCATGTGGTAGAGGCTCCAGTGGCACATCACACTTATCAGGTATTTCAGAACGCATCAAACTCAAGTGCAAGCAAGCCATCCTCGCTAGAGACTACCTCGAGAAGAGAGATTTCTTATTTTACTTCCTTGTTTCTATTACATTTTTCAACTTTTTTTTAGTGCTAAGGGATTTAGGCCCTTCACTTTAATCTGACAGAAAAAATTGCAAAGGTGCCATAGGTCAGTCATCTTTATCAAACTAAATCCTGCTTTAAACAGCTGAACATATAAATAGCTGTTACATGCAATAGGCCACAAAACATGGTCTCAAAAATATCAGAGTAACGCTAAGCAACTAAAAGACTTCTGATGTTTCTTATGACCACAAAAAGCATTCAGAAGGAAAGTGTTATCTCAGAGCATTGAATTGTGGTGATTCCAAGCTTTGAAGATTCTTTTCCAGTCTTTTATTTTTGCTTCTTTTCATCTAATTGAACTAGATTTAAGTTGTTCCCCAACTACAATACTTCAAGACGTTCTGCAGTAAAAACATTAAATGCAAAATTAGCTTTGGGCAATGAAAAAAGTAGTATGCCAAAACTAATAAATGATTGACACTTGACTCCAAATAGAGGTTTATTTAATTCAGAGATTAATAAAATTGAAGAATCTATTTCTATGTAAAGCTTCATATCATCCAACTTGAATGGCTTATCCAACCCGATGCCTCCCAGAAACATTATTAGCAGATTCCTAAACTTACTTATAGTCAGTTAAATATTAGGTATAATATTAATGGGCCTTATGTGAAAAGCATAGGTACAGAAACTCATTGGCAATGTAACCATTTTACAGGCACTTAAGTTTCTAATGTGAATTCTACTTGTGAGGTTTCTGCTAATAAATATAATTCTCTAAATAAAAGTGAAATGTGTTTGCATAGATCGAGGTTTGATTAATAGACATAACAGGGAGTAGGATTAAAAAGGTCATTTTTAAGTTGGCAAACCGTAACCAGCAGGGTCCTGCAAAAATGATTATTCAGCAATTTACAATTTATATCAATGGGCGACCAAGTGTAATGGTTGATTTCAGCACCTATTTGTTAAATTCTTACATCCAATGTTCTTAAACAAATGAGGCCAGTAGACCAACTTCACATGGTTTTGCCATTGGCCTTCTTAAGTACATACCGCATGCACTGCACCAAGATCATAGCCTTATTCAGGTACAATCTCATTTCTGTGTTATATTTTCTTCAGTTTGGACACTTTTTTTGTTATTGTATGTCCCGTAAAATATTACATTAAGCATGTCCCTCAAAAGCAATTTTGTAATCTTTCAATCATCCTCTGAGTTGTGGTTGTGGGGCTGCTGTGTGAAGAAGGGGAGGAGTTCCCAACTTACTCTTTGAGTGGCAAGGTGGGGGAAACCCCAGCTGTGCATAAAATCTCTTCCTTGGGTTCATGCTGGTTAGCCAACCCTCGAACTATGGTAATGTATTACCTTCAACACCATGAGCTCTTATTTTGTGTTGTAATGTTTTATGTGGCACCTTATCAAATGCCTTATGGAACTCCAAATACACCACATCTACTGGATCTCATTTATCAACCATGCTTGTGACACTGTAAGAACACTAATAAATTTGTAAAACATGATTTTCCTTTCATAAAACTATGATGACTCTGCTTGGCTGTATTAAGACTTTCTTAGTGTCCTGCAAATAATAACTCCTTAATAATGGGGCCCAGTGTTTTCCCAATGACAGATCTGATTTATCTAACTTATATCTGACTTTTTAGTATGAGTTATTCACAATTAACCGGTACAAGGCCGATCACGGGTAGGAAAAGCAGCGTTGAGCCCGATGATAGCAATAGCGGATTTTTCTGTCATATAGTGCAGCACTTAGTGCCAAAAATTTTCGGCCACAGGTTCCATACCATATCACTGGCAGGGAGGCTGCTGATTCACCCGCCCCTGCCCTCATCTCAACTCTGCAATTATTGGCGTGCCAAATTTAAAGGCTGCCCCAGCGCACACCGGCCAAACTTCACAGGTCATCAGGAAGTGATGGCTGCCAGTTAATCTGCCATGATGTGGAGATGCCGGCGTTGGACTGGGGTAAACACAGTAAGAAGTTTAACAACACCAGGTTAAAGTCCAACAGGTTTATTTGGTAGCAAAAGCCACACAAGCTTTCGAGGCTCTAAGCCCCTTCTTCAGGTGAGTGGGAATTCTGTTCACAAACAGAACTTATAAAGACACAGACTCAATTTACATTATTCTTAAAGACTGGATTAGTTGTAAGTATTCGCATTCCAACCATTATTCATGTAAATTGAGTCTGTGTCTTTATAAGTTCTGTTTGTGAACAGAATTCCCACTCACCTGAAGAAGGGGCTTAGAGCCTCGAAAGCTTGTGTGGCTTTTGCTACCAAATAAACCTGTTGGACTTTAACCTGGTGTTGTTAAACTTCTTACTGAGTTAATCTGCCCTCAGGTTTTCAGATGCCTCCTTGAGAGAGATTCCTGGATGAAGTTGAGGCTCAACGTGATGTCCTGTACCCACACAGAGGAAGAAAAGAAGCCAGTGAGGTCACCAACCCAACATGGGAAGCAGTGGCAGTGGTCATGAGTGCCAACGTCCTACAGAATAAGACAACCATCCAGTGCCAGAAGAGGATGAATGATCTCTGTTCTGTCAGGGTAAGTCACTTTTCTCATCACTTACAACTCAAGCATCCAACACACATCCATAGGGATCTCACTCACTGCCAACTCAAGGGACAACACTACCTCCTCTCTCACACACATCTTCAACATCCTTGTGAGTCATGTCCTCATCACCTCACTGGTTCCACCCATCATCAACACATGAAGCATCATAGAAACATAGAAACTAGAAGCAGGATAGGCCATTCGGCCCTTTGACCTACTCCACACTGATTTTGATAATGGCTGATCATCAAATTTAGTGTCCTGATCCTGCCTTCCCCCCATATCCCTTGATCCCTTTAGCCCCAAGAGCTATTTCTAATTTCTTCTTGACATCACACAACATTTTGCCCTTAACTATTTTCTCTGATAGTAAATTATACAGATTCACCACTCTCTGGGTGAAGAAATTTCTCCTCACCTCAGTCCTAAAACGTTTACCCCTTATCCTCAAACTATGACCCCTAGTTCTGGACTCCCCCACCATTAGAATCTTTCTAAATCTATCCTGTCTAATCCTGTTAGAATTTTATAAATTTCTAGGAGATCCTCTCTCACTCTTCTAAACTCCAATGAATACAATCGTAACCGACTTAGTCTCTTCTCACATGACAGATATGCCATCCCAGGAAACGACCTGGTAAACTTTCACTGCGCACCTTCTATAGCAAGGACATCCTTCCTCAGATAAGGATACCAAAACTGCACACAATACTCCAGGTGTGGCCTCACCAATGCCCTATACAATTGCAGTAAATCATCCCTGTCCCTGTACTCTTCTACCGTGAAGACATATGAAAAATACTTGTTCAAATTCTCTGCCAATTCTTTGTTTCCCATTATTCATTTGACAGTTTTATCCTCTAAGGGACCAACCTTAGATTTAGCTACTCTCTTCCTTTTGTAAGCTTCTAGAATCTCTTGCTTTGGGTGGAATTTTCCCATAATTTGTCAGTGTCAGGCTTTGGGTGAAAAGCAACATGCATCTCTTTGTCCACCAATTCCCATATGCTGAAGCAGCAACACTTCACCTGCTCTGCCATCCTTATTGCATTTAGTTTAACTATTAAAGTTTCAAGTTTAGAAATATCACTCAATGATTATTTGTAATTAGCTTGAGTGGTTTGATTAATTTAATGCAACACCTATATTGTCCCAGCACTAGTTTAAACTACTTCCCAGTTTAGAATTTTAAAAAATCTTTAAATTCACCAACTAATTACCTATCTCCTTACCTAATTAATGCCTCTGGACTTCAGCTCTCAAATTCCGCTGTGTTCCCCTCCCTCTATTGGACCGCTCCTCATCTTGAAAATGTATCCTTAGAGATGTCAGCACCTCTTTCCTCATTGCCCAGAATTCTCTCACTAACTAAATTCCCACACTCTTTACTCTCTCAAATCTTAATTGAATGATTTGGCAAAGCATCCCGCATTTATACTAACTTAAATTCCAAAGACCTGAGACAGACTCTACTGACTTGGCAGCTGGTTTACCACGGACTAAGACTGAAAGAAATGACAAGTTAATTTTAAAGATAATTTACATACTGTCACATTTATTGGGATACAGTGAAAAGTATTGTTTCTTGTGAGCTATGCAGACAAAACATATCGTTCATAGAGTACATAGAGGAGAATGAAAGGAGAGGGTGCAGAATATAGTGTTTCAGTTACAGATGGGGTGAAGAGAAAGATCAGCTTGATGTATAATAGGACCATTCAGAAGTCTGATGGCAGCAGGGAAGAAGCTGTTCTTGCGTCGGTTGGTACATGTTTTCAGACTTTTGTATCTTTTTTCCGATGGAAGAAGGTAGAAAAGAGTATGTCCAGGGTGTGTGGTGTCCTTGATTATGCTGGCTACTTTTCCGAGGCAGCGAGAAATGTAGACTGAGTCAATGGATGGGAAGCTGATTTGCGTGATGGACAAGGGTACATTCAAAACTCTTTAGTTTCTTGTGGTCTTGGTCAGAGCAGGAGCCGTATCAAGCTGTGATACATCCAGAAAGGTGCTATGGTGCTTTTGTAAAACTTGGTGAGAGTCGTAGTGGACATGCCGAATGTAGCACTTGAGCAAATTTTGGCAAGAGCTCAATGCTTAAACACTTACAACTTCTTCACTCAATGAGTTTCCAAGTTTGGTACTCTTTCAAAGCTGTACTTCATCAAACTGTCCTCTGTGCTACTTTGTGGTTGATGAATCTACCAAGATGTACTATCTAGGCCATAGGTGTCTGACCTGCAGCCTGCATGGAACTGTATTTTCTGAGCTCTGGCCTTTGAAGCTCAGTAACTCAAAATATATTTGCATTTATGTCCTTAAGGTTTGCTAGTTTCATCTGTTAAAATTAATTATCTTAATATCAGGAACATAGCAAATGAAGGAACAAAGATCCCTCTTTCTGTTTCTCTATCTATACTCATGTTGACTGCGATTCTGAACCAGGACTGGAATCTCTGAAAGTTTACCATTGGAGATGGCCAAACAGAAAGATGACAATTGTGGCTGTTTGTTTACACAACCACTGCCCTTTGCTTTCAGCAATAAAGCAAGAAACAACTCCTGGAGAAAATTCTTCAAGTTGCCAAAGGTCCATATGGCCCTACATATGTATTACTGTGGCAGCACCAGCTGGGGAATATGCTGCCTTTAATATGGTGGTGCCCCACAATATCACAAAACCACAATATAAATGGAAGCAGTTGAATCACAGAGCCAATTCTGTCGCGGACATACTGCAGAGGGTTTACAGTGAAGCCTTGCTTGCGAATGTTTTTATTTTCCCTATGGACTTCCACAATTTGGAGAGAAACACCACACAGGCCATCAATGCCAAAAGTGGCCTATATGATGTGGAGGTGAAAGATCAGCCCATCCAGAATCAAAGTTAAAGGGCGGAATTGTCCAACCGTGCTGGTCTAAAATCCAGAAATTCCTGCCCGTCAATGGCGTTTCACACTCTCCACAACTCATCCGCTAAACTTCCAGTGGCGGATGGGATGGGAGAATTCCAGCCAAAATGTCAGAGCAAAGTGCATTTGGTTCAATCGGCCTTAGCTAGAGATTCAAACTACTTCCACAGGATGATTTCATTATCTTCAGTTGTACTCCATTCATGTTGTGTATGATGTGGGGTTACTTCCAATGACATATCAGATCAGTCATGATCTCATTGAATGGCAGAGCAGACTCAATGGGCTGAATGGCCTACTTCTGCTTCTACGTCTTATGGTCTTATGTCCTTGCCAGAGGATGCAGCCCTGTAAGGTTAATTGTGATATTTAAAAACTCTTTTATGTTGAAGGATGCTGTCAATAGCAGACAAATGAATTTCAATTTTATCTTCAAAGAATCAATGCCATTGTTTTTTTATGGGTATTATGAAAACCATGTGTGTCCACTTCCAGTTAAATCAATGGAGCCTGAATCCGTGCCTTTGGTAATGTCAATACAGAAGATAAACAGCTATCAATGCAAAACTAAAGAAATCATTGATTTTGGACTCTAATGTACCTATGATCAGCAGGAAGTGAGGTAAACAGAAGAGAGCAACTCATGAAGGTGGTGCTGGGTTGAGGCTCCCCTGAGCTCCCTGTGACAATGTGAAAGTACCAAAGGTCTATTCAGCTGCCGCAGAAACCGCTCTGCAATATAAACAGGATAGTTGTTTGAACAGCTGTGGGACATGGAGCTGGTATGAAAACCGCTTCCTGCAGCAGTTCTCCAGTAAAATAGGTACTAGAGAAAAAAACACGAATTCTTACCAAATCCCCAGTTCTACCCCCTCAAAATTACCCATTGACACCTTGGTTATCATCATTCCCATCTCTTGACTGTGAATGGAATCTTTTGTTCTTCTTTGCTACTCTTAATTATAATTGTCTCAGTATTTCCAGGGGGCCGGGGGGGGGGGGGTGGAGAGGTGAGGGGGCAGATGGCTAAAAACAATGACATTTTACAATGCCAGTGAGATGAATAGAACTGATGTGATTTTCAGTGGGGAAATAAATCGCGGAAAGCGGTTATCTGTTTTACAAACTACAAGTCAGATTTGACAAATCAGCATCTGGAAGTCAAGACAATTTGGAGTTTCTGGTTTGATACCTCAACATAAGCACACAATGCAGATGGTAAACATTAAAGATATTAATTTTTTAAGGATGTCTCTATTGAATCCCTTTCATCAGCAAAGAGTTTATGTGTGACAAATTGCTTAAAAGTACAGGCCAACTCCCGAGCACCCCTCGTCCTACTTTACAAAGGCAATGTCAATACAGAAGATAAAACAGTGTTATCAATGCAAAGCTGTTTTTCTTTAGTGTACAGAGAGAACCAACATGCCATTAAGTGAACAAACACAAAAAGAAAATATGGTGATGGATGCACAGAAATCTAATCCTCTCAAATTGAAGACTAAAAGGATGGTTGATCAGGATACGAATTACATTGCATCCAATTTTTCTTAGGGCAAGTTCAAAATGCAACAATGAACAGATTGAGAAGAAAACCTTGTGCCCTTGAATCACAGCTAGTTATTTCAACTATCATTCATTTCTCTCTGACTTTGCCACTATGCAGGGAGTAGCTGAATAAATAGCAATGTATCCTTCTAACTTTTCACATATTGAGACATTCCGGAGTGCTTCATGAGGAAAGGGGTAGGAAATTAAAACTAAATAGAAATAAATGAAAGTCAGGAGGCATCAGGAGAGATGCAAACATTATTAAAGTGATAAGTCTTTCTCCTTTTTGAGGGCAGAAAGAAAATGGCAAGACAGAAGTAGGAGGAAGGAGTTTCAGAGTGCAGGGGCAACATGGCTAGAGGAGCAGCTGTTGCGGGATGAGCAGAGAAAAAGAAAATGGGCGGAGGGAGTCAGCAATAGACAGAAGGTTGGAGAAAATCAACCTTCAGGTTGGTCAGGTGGTAGTCTTCCTGTTTGTCAGCTCCCCTTGTCCCTCCAGATGATAGAGGACTCAGGTGTGGAAAGTGCCTTCAAAGGAAGCTTGGTAAGTTGCTGCAGTGCATCTTGTAGATAGTACACACTGCTGCCATGGTGCATCGGTGCCAGTGGTGGAGGGAGTGAATGTTTAAATTGGTGGGCAGAGAGCTAATCAAGGGGCTGGATAGTGTCAAGCTTCTTGAATGTTTGTTGGAGCTGCACTTATCCAGACAAGCAGAGAGTACCATCATACTCCTGACTTCTGCTTTGTAGATGGTGGACAGGCTTTGAGGAACCAAGGGGTGACTTACTCACTGCAGAATTTCCAACTTCTGATCTGTCCTTGTAGCCAGAGTATTTGTATGGTTGGTCCAATTCACCTTCTGGTCAATTATAATCCCAGGATGCTGATAGTGGGGATACAGTGATGGAAATGCCAATGAATTGAGTGGCCCTGTTGGAACCCAAGATGAGTATCAGGGAGCAAATTATTGCGGAATAAGAGCTACTGTCAACAACAACTTGCAGTTTGCTGATGATTGAGATTAGACTGATGGAGTAGAATGGAGGGGATGGAATTTGTCCTGCTGCGTGTAGACAAAATAAAGCTGGCAATTTTCCACATTGTTGCGAAGTTGCCTATGTTATAGTTGGTATGTCCATCTTTTAGTACATGAATGTCATAATTCAATGGGCAACATGGCAATTAATAGTGTTAAAAGACCATGGAGTAAATTTTCCAATCCTATCTGCCACAGGAATCATCGCGGGCGGGATGGATAATTTAACAGACCATTAAAAGGTCCGTTGGCCTTGGGCGGGAGTTACCTGTCACTGAGTGGGCGGGACTGGGGGGTTTTGCCCCATGGATCTAGTGACCATTGTTTTCAGAGTATTTTTGAAAAGGACATCATGATTCTGCACACACACAGATTGGGTATTTATGTTGCGAAACTTCTAATCGATGGGAAATAATAGGTATTCCACTCTGAATAACTAAGTGAAAGCTCTGTTCTTAGTTAATCTTTGGAGTAAGGTTTTGAGTTTGGGCTCTTGGTCAGGAACCTCACCCACTAGCATCACATATCAGATATCATTTCCTTGTGTGCTCCATCATGGCAAGAAATGCTCCCTGCCAGCAGAATGAACTGAGAAAAAGACTGCAATATATTTAATCTGGTGCAGCACATTTATAATTATGATAAATTATTGACCGCTGGTGCCCTAAAAATACAAATTATGTGTCTTTGACAGTCTCTGCAATCCAATTTTTCCTTGATCACAAGACAACATAAAAACTGTAGTCCACTTCACTGGCTCACAATGGGGATCAGTAATACATTGATCCAGTACAAATGGGATAGTGTCACTCGAAGGTTGTGACTTTCCATTCAGCTTCATAGAAATCATAGAAATCATAGAAACCCTACAGTGCAGAAAGAGACCATTTGGCCCATCGAGTCTGCACCGACCACAATCCCACCCAGGCCCTACCCCCATATCCCGACATATCTACCCACTAATCCCACTAACCTACGCATCTCAGGACACTAAGGGGCAAGTTTAGCATGGTCAATCAACCTAACCCGCACATCTTTGGACTGTGGGAGGAAACCGGCACACCCGGAGGAAACCCACGCAGACACGAGGAGAATGTGCAAACTCCACACAGACAGTGACCCAAGCCGGGAATTGAACCCAGGTCCCTGGAGCTGTGAAGCAGCAGTGCTAACCACTGTGCTACCGTGCCACCCAATCATGCCTTCAATCTTGGGTGCCTTAAAAATACTGCCTTCAATATTATTTTTGAAGAAAATATTATTCACATAGCAGGCCAGTACTGCCGACTGTCCTTGCTGTATCTTATCAAGCCATCCCTGGATCACTTGCAAGAGAGCATTTGTAATTCTTTGCTTTTGCTGGTCTCATCTCTAATTTGACTCAGTTTCAGTAGTGTTGTGTTCACTGGGTGATAGATCTTTGGACCTAGGTCTTTTATCTCACGCATCTTCTTTTTTAATTCATTTGTGGAACATCGGCATTGCTGGCTGACCAACATTTATTGCCCATCCCTAGTTGCCCTCGTGAAGGCGGTGGTGAGCTGCCTTCTTGAATTGCTTCAGTCCACATGCTGTGGGTTGATCCACAATGCCATTAGAGAGGAAATTCCAGGATTTTGACCCAGCGACTGCAAGGCTGGAATTGAACCGGGGTCCCTGGCACTGTGAGGTAGCAGTGCTAACCACTGTGCCATTGTGCTGCCCTTAAATTTCAAATCTGCCTATGAAACCATTCCACCTCAGGCACATTTTTCCCTCTGGTTGAATTCTTTTGTTGCTGTTTCACTGCATAAACCCCACTGCCTTTCTCTTGACTTAACTAAAAGCTAGCCATTTGGATAGTCTTCATCTGGCTACTTCTATCTTCATATGTTCTGGCTACAGTCTGATAGCATGTGCTTGTCCTTCCTAATCAATTAATTTTGTACTTCGGGGTGTGCGAAGCCCCAAGTGAGCTGATCTTGCAGCCTTTCATCTGTGTCCTTAAATTTACAGATACTGGTTGCATTTTTCAATGTTGTTATAAAATTATCAACAGGTTCACCTGATTCCTGCCTTAGGCCTTGAAATTCATTATCAGTAGATTCGACAATTTGACTTCAGTTGGGGATGTGTGCTGATTTTTGACATTCTGTCTGGGTTTTTGCTATCATATTCACTCTGCTATTAAAGAAAATTAAGCTTTCTTTGCTCTTGCCTACAAAAGGATGTAGCTGACCCCTTTCCTCTTCACTCATGCCTTTTAGAAAGCGACTGAATGTTTTAATTAAAATTCTTAAATGTTTCTATGACAATATCAACCTTCCAATTCATCATAGGCTACAGCTGTTTGCTTATTGCTGCTGCAGCCATTTTGTTTTTGCAGCTTTTCCGTCTCTCTATCTCTCTGGCATTAAATAATGTTGATTTTTCAATCAAATTCAGTGTAATTAGCCTTCGGAGGCAGAAGTCCCTTCACCAAAATCCCTTTATTTACAATTCCAACAGCAGTACACAGAGTGCTATCGGTCAGCAGTCTACCTTCAGGAGTGCCAGAGGAACTGACAGTCCCGGTCAAATACAAGAAAATACTCCCTGATTGGCCCATCAATTGACTCCTTAATTAGGGAGTTCATATTCCAATAGGCCAATCTCAATGGCCTGATTGAAGTCATTACCTTCAGTATTAAATTTATTTAAAATGTTTGGGTTTTTATTCACAACAACCACCATGCTGTGTATTCTGATAAGTTAGAAATGATCACATTTTTGCCTCAAAATGCTGCAGCTTCATTAAATATATTTCCTTCTGCTCCCCATGTAACTGGTGGACTGAATAGACTGATACAGTTACTCAGCACAGGACTGCAATGCATCAGTGAATATGGCACCCTAGGATATATATCGATATATACACATAATTTTTACTAGCTCTTTAGCACTAATATAACAATATAACATCCAACATGAAGAATAATCCACTGGGATGAGGTACTAGAGGGCCGCCGGCATTCTTGGCATCATAACCCTGCTAAATTCAGTGGTTTATGTTATTAGTGCAAAATGGGAACCTTGTGAATCAGCAGGCTGTTTCACAGCATAGCAGTAAAACTAAACCAGGCAAGGTACTACTTTTATCATACACACCGATGAACAGCTAGATGTCAAATTTGAAATTCTTCAGCCTCCTCATCAGCCTGATGTAGGGCAGGTGAGATTGCCACTGAAGCACAGGCAAGGTGTAAAATAGAGATGAAAATCTTGCGAAAACACGTAACGTCTCAAGATGAGACCGACCACTAACTCATCTTATCTTCATCAACAGTTGTACCACCATGTAAAAAGAAAAAAAATTGTCAGCGTGTTAGTCTAGTGCTACCTTTCTGTTGCCAATGCTAAACGATTGTAAATATTCACATACAGTATTTCCAATGTCACTATCAGCTGCTCTTTTGGCCTCCCTGAGAGCATTTGCCCAATTAGAGATAATTGGCATTGAATTATGGCCAGTTTTCACAGTGGAACCATGTCTACTGAGATTGCTGAAATGTACTTCACTTACAGTCGGACCATTAAGAGCTACAAATAACTGACACTTGCATTTTATCCATGCATGCTGAGTTTGAACAGAAGGTCTCAGAGGTAAAAGGCATCTATATCTAATACTGAACCAAAGTATCTGATGCTGTTTGCATTAATAATGACATTTACACAATTAATAATATGTAATACATATGAGAGGTTTAAAAATGTTACATCAGTAAGAAAAAAAATTATTGAATATACTTAATGAGCAGTTTTCAAAAATAAATCTTTTTTGGATTTTATTGAAAAACAGCAGGTAAAAAGTTTTCTCCAAGAGTCTCAGTGTCCATTAGCACATCCTGATTTGCACTCCAGGTTACAATGAATGAAATCAAATGTCTTTATTGAGTGAGTGCTTTTCTCAGCCTGTGCTCTGCAGTTGCTAAGCTGGCAGTCAGCCAGCGTCTCAAGTCTCCTCATTAGAGAACCAACTGTAAGTCATCAAGGAGCAAGAGACAGCTGGTTCAAGATTAGCAGCACAATGGAAAAAAAACCCTTCCTCAACAAACATTTCAAAGGAAGAAATGGAGCAGGAATTGACAACAAAGGATTCAGAATCGCGCAGTTTTGTGAAATAACTGAAGCTAAAATTTAAGTGGTTGGATATTCGGTGGGATTCCATTAAAATAAAATTCCTCATATCAGTTTTTTACATCAGTGAAATAACGGCAGAATTACTGAAGGACTATCAGTATCTAATAAGAGAGTGTGAATGATTTCATTTCTAATAACAGGTTCACAGTTTTGGCTGCAACCAATAACAATGTTCATGTGAACACTTTAAGAGGCGGAATTTTCCCATCCCGCCTGCCACGGGAACCATAACAGGCGGGACATGGACCATGCCCCGTTGACCTTAGGCGGGATTTTCTGGTCTTGGGGCGAGCGCAGCCAGAAAATCCCGCCCAGTGAACTGGCTGAACTGGCAGCATTCAGTATAAGAGCTTTGGATGAAAACATTTTCAAATGGAATCTTGAATGGAAATATTTTATGATTTTTGCTCTGAAGGTGAATGAAAATAGTCCGTGCAAACTTAGTCCAAATGTGTGCACTGTTAAAAGAAGGAAGAAAGGGGACTTGTTGGAATACATTTGACTGCAGGTACAGAAATTGTCAGACTTAAATATTTTATTTTGTCAGACTTAAATATTTTAAAAGGTATCTCAATTATAAACTAACATTTTAATCTCGATCACTGAAAATTGTAATATACAGGCTCTGTAATGTTAACAATTAGCTGCAAACCAGAAATACTATTATTCCACAGAAGCAGTCAGATTCCAAACATTAAGGGATGATAGAAATTACTTCCAGGTCAACCACCAATGTGAACTACCTGCTTTTCTTTATTCTCCTTGTCAGTTTGTTTTAATCTTAAGAAAGATATTTGCAAGGTCCAAGTCAAAATCAAAGGCTAAACCAAGTTACTGATTAATTACCAGTGGGGTGTAACCACAACAAGAAACCCATCTGCCAATCTGTGGTATAAAAGGGTATCTGCAATCCATTAGCTCGGTAAGCAGTAAATGCATCAAAATGACATCATCTGTACTTTACCCTTAAAACAATTTTTTCTCGAACACTGAGAATAAATATTTGTAATTTACAAGTCAGAGCTTTCGAAATGACTGGTTATTGTCAACTTCACTATAGTTAAACTGGTTTGTATATTGATGTAATTGTGCTTCACATTAGAAAAACATTTCATTGTATTTGAAGTCTTATCTCCATATTATTGATCTAGTCTATCAATTTATCTGGCAATTTATTTGTTAACAAAAAAAATGAAAGGCACTCATGTTATATTAACTCATATAATCATGAATGTTATAAATACAGAGTTCATGGTTCATAATAATATTTTAAAAGTAATTTTTAGTTCTGCAAAGATTAAAGTCTAACTAGGAAATGGGATGAATGCAGCTCAAGCAGCTTGAAGACTATTATAGTCACATGGTTGGAATCATGTTGACTTAAGGAGTTAAGGGGTTAAGAAAGGTAAGGTCATAAAACAGCAGGTGGGCTCATTTAGCTGGAGCATTTGCAATGAGGTGCCCACACTACTTGCAAAGAAATGCAGCCCTGAGAGTTATTTGTTTTTGGAGTTGGAATTACATTTGATTGGAAAGCATTCAGTGAGCCCTGATCATTAGGGAGATGGGTAGAGCTTATGGAAGTTCTAGGGTTTCAACTTAACTGTGTGTCCCTCAGGGCATCTGATGAAGGGTCATCCAGACTCGAAACGTTAGTTCTATTCTCTCTCCATAGATACTGTCAGACCTGCTGAGTTTCTCCAGCATTTTCTGTCTTTGTTTCAGATTCCAGCATCCGCAGTATTTTGCCTTTATCTTGAATCTCAAAGTTTGTCTACTTTAAACAAAACGGTCCTTAACTTATCTTACCAAAGGCTTCAGGATCTGTTCCAGTATCATAACATGAAGGTAACAAGTAGGGTATTTGAATCTCTGGGGTATAACCATTTACACATTGACTTCTCTCAAGTTGTCAATACTTTCTTCAAACTTTTAAGTTTCTCTCCTTAAAAGCAAATGAACTTATTGCTGCCATAAAGCGAGGGTAACCATGGTGACAAGTACCTGTACACATACGGGCAAGCTACTCCTCTGAAAAAAATGACATTTAATGCAATTCTTAATTCCTTAAATGTGAGCTCAAAATAATTTTTATAGAATGTCTTACTGTATTTTTAGCCCATCTTTTAATTTGATCCCAACTTCTGGGTGAAATATTTATATTTAGATGACAATCCTATTCTATCAGTCGTTGATTCTGTACAATAACCCACTGTTCAAGAAGCTGAATCAGGAACTTTCCCACAAGTGATTATCTAACAAGTGCTAGCCTGTGTACAAGGTAAATTGAAACACTATATTCCCCCTACCTCATCAACTTGTTGCTTTTCCTTCTCTTCTGAAGATAGTTAGAACAAATATTGTTCTGTCTTACAAGCCCTGAGCTTCTGATTCCGGGGCATGAGGCAAAGAAAATTAGTGATAGGCTCAATATACAAGATCTTTGTCGACTTCACACAAATTTCCTTGGGTTCGAAGGCGATGGCTCAGTGGTATTATCACGAGACGATTAATCCAGAAACTCACCTACTGTTCTGGGGACCAGGGTTTGAATCCCACCACAACAGATGACGGAATTCAAATTCAATAACAAATATCTGCAATTACTGATGAACATGTCTGATGACCATTGTCGATTGTTGGAAAAACACATCTAGTTAACTAATGTCCTTTAGGGAAGGAAATCTGCTGCCCTTACCTGGTCTGGCCTACATGTGACTTCTGAGCCACAGCATTGTGGTCGACTCGCAACTGCCCTCGGGCAACTGGGGAGGGTAATAAATGCTGGCCAGCCAGTGACGTCCATGTCCCCTGAATGAATAAAACAAAGCTCCCTCATGAAATAGCTGAGAACATTGACATTTTATCTAAATGCCACAGAAATAACATCATCATGCCTCCTGCTCATTTTTCTAAGGTTCTGTCAGGCAAAGACCTAGGAAGATCAATGGCTACATTTAAGTAAAGCCTCTCCAGACCTTCAGAAAGGTAAGTTTCAGTATTTTATAGGCCTGCGAGGATGAATAATTTTTGACAGCAGCCCGAAGTTCCACTATCCAATGGAAATGTGCACATTTTTAGGGCCTGCCACAATTCATAGTTTACCTCTCCTGATCTGGTGTTCCTGCTCAGTCACAGACCAAAATGGGATCAGGAGGTTGAATTTGATGATCAGTCATGTTCAAAATGAATGGCGGGGCAGGTTCAAAGGGCCAAATGCCCCACTCCTGCTTCTATTTTCTATGATTCTATGAAGAGCTGCCATTCAAAAACTGGCACCCAATAATTAATCTAGATTCAGGCAGACTTTAGTTGGGCAAACTTCAAAGATTTAAATTTATGCAGTGACAAATAGACATGGGTTGTGGGTGGAACGAAAATAATCTCCAATATCTTACACAATTTGATGGTTATCAGCAACTAAACTGTACCTCATTCAAATAGGCTTCATATTTGAACTGGAACAGTGAGTAATTTTTTTTCTGAGGGACATCAAAGCTGAACCAAACCTTGTCGCTGTTGGTTATACTCGCACATCATACCCACTGAAATTAACCAAGAAAACTTGGGTTCCTTTCTAGTCCAGGTGGATTAAGGGCTGAACCATCAAGAGTTGTCCAA
The DNA here is from genome assembly GCF_964213995.1 of Mustelus asterias. Classification (NCBI taxonomy): domain Eukaryota; kingdom Metazoa; phylum Chordata; class Chondrichthyes; order Carcharhiniformes; family Triakidae; genus Mustelus; species Mustelus asterias. Next base: position 40,314,292 of record NC_135803.1, read on the forward strand.
CAATAGTACAATTTCTAAAATGAAATCTATGGAAATAAAACTGTAAAATAGGCTAATGTATTTATATATCTTATTTCAACAAGTAATGGAATATAAAAATCAAGATGCAATGGTGAATCTATATAAAACCTTAATGAGACTAGCACTGAAGTTTTCTGTGCAATATTGGGGTTTACATTTTAGGAGAGATATTAAAGATTTAGAGATGGCAGAACACAGATTCACTTGGATTCTGCCTATTCTAAGGAACTACACATATGTAAAAATACTTTAAAAGTTGAGTCTCTTTTTGTTAGAATAACACCGATTTTGGGGTAAAATAGAGGTTTCTAAAACCAAGACATGACAGAACTGGGAGGTAGCCTGTTTCCAGCAGTTGTGGGATCAGAAAGGTTGGCTACAAATAAAACAAATCTAGAACAAAGAGCAGGAGAAACATGTTCACACAGGGAGTTGTGAGGATGTGGAATTTAGCAGTCATTGAAAGAGAAATTATGGGTGGAATTTTACAGCCTTGTCGAGGTGGAGCAGGGCATTAAATACAATGCAGTTGGCATGGTGGCACAGTGATTAGTACTGCTGCCTCACAGCGCCAAGGACCTGGGTTCAATTCCAGCCTCGGGTCACTGTCTGTGTGGAGTTTGCATGTTCTCCCCATGTCTGCATGGGTTTCTTCCAGGTGCTCCCACAGTCCAAAGAGGTGCAGCTTAGGTGGATTGGCCATGCTAAATTGCCCCTCAATGTCAGGGAGACTAGCTAGGATAAATAAGTGGAGTTATGGGGATAGGCCCTGGATGGAATTGTGGTCAGTGCAGACTTGATGGGCCAAATGGCCTCCTTCTGCCCTGGAGGAATTCTATGATGACTTTGACAAAACCTGAAAACCTCACCTGCATAAAATTCCATCCTATGTTTTCAAGATTAGGTAGGCGGATGAAGGAAACAGGGTTGAAGGATATAGGAACAGAGATGGGCAAATGGAATTCAAACCATTTTTTCATGAGGTTGGTGATTACTGACATGTTGGGGCAAATAATTTGGCTGTGTTGTAATTTGCATGAAAAGAATACAGTACCTGTTATGTGCTGCAGCTGCAATTTCACTAATGATCTGAAACTCCAATTTAATTTAACAGCTGTTATTTAAGTAACTGCCAAATCTCTATGCAAGAGAAACAAGAGCGACACCATCTGAGGAACTATGAGGAAGAAAGCTTTGGTCAGAGATTCTTCTCACAACTTGAAACTCTGAAATTGAGGATATTTTAGATTTCTATACCAAAAATACCTTGAGGTAGGTTGTTGCCTTCACTGCGACTGTTGGAGCAGCTCACAGATCCCTGTAAAGAAGGAATTTGATTTTTATTCCACCAATTTCAATGGAATGGAAATTGGGCAGATCCTATAACAAGCGGGCAGTACAAACACAGCCCGTACAGTTGAACTATAACTTATATTTGATTTGTTTTTGCAAAGTTTTTAAAAACAGTGAAATTTTGCAAGAATCAGCTGTCCAACTCCAAGAAGGCTTGGGAGAGCACTAATGTTAGTGACAAGTGAGTAGACAGTATGAAAAATTATTGCTGAAGATGCCACTTTTTGTTATTGTAATGCAAAATGTATAAAAACATATAAATCTGTGGGTGGTTTCATTATTCCGTAATTCATCGCAGTTGTATGCTTTAAAAAAAAACTCCAAAGACCATTGAAAGCACTAAAAGTGATTCTGTAATATGAGTCGTCTGGCAGATCAATGTGCATGCAATGCTAATTACTAATATATGCAATGCACCGGTATGGACTATTTGGAACAGAGCCCATTTCTTGGCAGAGGGTCTCAATAGCTGCAGGTCACAGTCAGACTGCTTGTCTACCAACATTAATTAGAGTGATTTGTGAAGATATAAGTCAGCTTTATCAAAAAGCTTCTGGGTTAAGCTTCCTGGAAACCTCAGACAGGGTTGTTTTTTTGTGTTTTACTTCTTACAGATCACATTCTGGCCACTACAAAGAACTCGAGACAGATCACAGTGGAATTTTAAACTGGTAATGGATTTTCTAATGTCGTTTTCTGAATTTGTAAATATGTAATTTTTAAAGAATTTCTGACAACTCTGAGTGCTTTTTAGTGACTTATACCTACTTGCATTTTTCTTACGAGTGTTAGTATTTTGGCTTCTCTTCAGTGTGGTTTGGGATTTGAAAAGCAAACATCATCTGAAGTACGTTTCCAATAAAGACCGCATTATTATCTATATCCTTTTCCTGCATTGTAAATGCCATGGGCTTTACTGAATGTGATTGTATGTTGAATTGGTAAACAAATACACATACTTAAATCAGCAACAATTTAGTTCTGCATGACCGAATAGCCATAGCAGCAATCATTTTTGGATCATGCATGTAAGAATAATCAAATAATTGAATCATAAATCATCATTGCTACTTCTTCTGAAATTAATACCACAAAGGCAATGTCATTTTAACAGTAAGTATAAAGTACATAGGAGCACAGGCACATTTCACTCCATTTCTTTGTTTTCCCCCCTTTCAGGCCATTTTTCATGTTTTCTACTGATGACATTTTTGCATTTTTCTTTCTCTTTTTGTATATTTCCCCTCAAATGCAGTTGATCAAAATGGTTCAGTAGAGCTTGAAGAGAGGTTCCTTCTCAACCAGAGGGCAAAAGTTCAGCTCCCAGTGCTGCTTCGCCCTCATCGAGATAAATTTGTTGGTTCTAAACCAAGCAGCTATATGAAACAGTGTGAAAAGTGGGAATACATTTTAGTGGGAGGAAACCTGATTCAGAGCAACTGGATGTTCTTGAACAGTGCTATTAATTGGACACTCATAGTGAGGATAGTAGAATGCTTCCAAACCAGACTGTACTGTCTTCATGGCAATGTGTGTTAGCAAGTAGCATCACTGAGGAAATAGTAGATAATTTCACCACAATTTTCCCCACAATCCTTTCACTTTTATACATATATTGGAGACAGTGCATAGATTGGTTACAATTTAAATGCCATTTTTAACATTGACAAGTTAGAGCAAATACCAAGCTCATCGACATCAACTAATCATTAACTTCATGCCAGCTAACTATTATTATGGCTGGCAAAATATACACTGGTCTGTTTTACATTGATAATGAAAAGCAATGGCTTCTCTATATGGCAGTGGATTCCATCACTGGACAAATGAATGTATTGCTGGAACACCCAAATAGGTAAGTTTATAATGAAGGATTATTTTTTAAAAACCCTTTGAACGATTATTGTATAAAGCGAGCATTTTAATAAAGGGTAGTTTTATTTTGAGAAATTATTTAGATTAACTCTTTAATTCCCAAAGTATAGGGGCGAGATTCTCTGGCTTTCCAGCCTCCTGTTTCCCATTGGCGGGAGGTGGCATGTTGTTTGCCAGCAGCAGGATTCTCTGGTCCAGCCACTGTCAATGGGAATTCCCATTAATGTGACCCCACGCCGGCGGGAAACCCGCAGGTGGGGGTGCACTGCCGGCAGGACTGGGCAATCCTACCGGCATGAACGGCCAGAGAATTCCAGCCTATATATTTGAAACCTTTGATTTATTACTCCATAAATGTTTGGTTTTGGTCAAGCCTTTTTCTGGTTCCTCCATGCTCCCATAACCTGGCTCTATCTAGAATCTACTAAATGCATTTCTGATTGGATTACTATTTGTATTTGTTTAATGACACAGTGAATATCTTGGTTGCTAATTAGTAGCATTAGAATCTTATAGTCTTGGTCCTGGAGTATAATGGCATCAGCTTGCTTCTACTGTTATACCTAAAATAATTCCATCATCCTAAATTTAGAAATAAATGTTTCCTAACAAAAAATACATTTTAAAATTAGATATATGGAAGGTATTTTCTTCCAAGTTTGACATAGAGATTCAAATCTTGAATAGAGCATTTTGATTTTAATTGGTACTGATCTCTGTTTTACAACATTACGTTTTGATGTGTAAATACTAGGATCCCATGGTAGGAATGGAGATCATCTTTACTTTAAGTTCAACATGCTTTCTGTTTTGCCAGACACATAAATGACAAAGATACTTCCTTGGAGCCAAAATGTGCAATCATTCATGAAATGATGACAGCAGTCAAACGCCCCTCATTTTATTTTATTACCTATTCACCATTAAAATACAGATGTCAGTTATATTTTTTTCTAAGCTTATTGATATGAAAAATGCTACAGGTTTTACTTTGAGATCAGACAATTACATGATATTTCCATTATCTGTGCTTTCATATAACATTCGCCACATGCATATTCAATATATTTTACTATGTTTCATTCTCCTCCATATGTTTTGTCAACTTTGCTGCAAGAAAAAGAAACATGAAACAATCTCACATCTTGTGCTTTATTTATGGACAATGACAGAGGCAGAATGGCTGGAGGACACAAGGAAACAAGTTTAATCCTTGAATTATTCAAGGATACGATTATACAATGAGAAATGTATGGAACAGTGCTGGTACTTCCAGTGCATATAAAAATGTAATCATTGTAAAATTAAATATTTCAATAACAAGACGCTGCATTTGTTTCCTGACATATTTAATTAGTTTTCTAATTATCCCTCACCACAAACCACAATATGAAAAACATCTCGATTCACCTCGATGAGAAAACATTCAAAGCTCTGTGAGCGCCATTTTGATTGATGCACTGTGTTTATTTCTTCCCCAGTATTCCAGTGTGCCCCCTGATTCAATAGTCTGTCTTAGATTAGATCAAGTGGGGACATTTTGGATTCCAACCCACCTTCTGTCATCCCAGAGCATATATTTCACAACAAGTGCCTCATCCGGACATCTGTTTTTGTGTTTGTGTTTATTTGTCATTCATCATACAGCAAGGCGCCATTCAGACTCTATTACAAGAAGTCAATTTTATGAGTTAATGAAATCAAGGTGCCTGGAGAATCGCAGTTGGTCAGAAATCCTTTTAGTCCATTATAAATGTTTGTTTCACAATCAAGAATTGCCTCTTTAATAAGGCAGAAGTCTCTGGCCGCTTTTTCTGGAAGGACCTCAGCATGAACATAAGAATATTGTGCTCACCCTGATAGTTTTATTGCATCGTTCACACATCTGTTCTAGGATCACAGTACAAAAATGTCAGAGAATCATTAAACAAGCTCTAAAAATATCCAATGATAAGTCTTTTATGAACTGAATTTAGGGGCAGCATCGTGGCACAGTGGTTAGCACTGCTGCCTCACAGTGCCAGGGACCCAGGTTCAATCCCAACCATGGGTAACTGTATGTGTGGAGTTTGCATGTTCTCCCCGTGTCTGCATGAGTTTCCTCTGGATGCTCCAATTTCCTCCACTGTCCAAAGATGTGTGGATTGGGTTGACTGGCCATGCTAAATTACCCCTGAGTTATTTGCTACCAAATAAACCTGTTGGACTTTAACCTGGTGTTGTGAGACTTCTTACTCAGGGTGATTAGCAGGGTAAATACGTGGGCTTACGGGGATAGGGCCAGGATGGGATTGTGGTCGGTGCAGGCTTGATGGGCTGAATAACCGCTTTCTGCACTGTAGGGATTCTATGATTCTATGAATTGAAGTTGCACTGTGAGTTGGACCTCTAGTGGTAAGGTGATGATGCAGCTGTATAGAACGCTGGTTAGGCCACATTTGGAGTACTGCGTCCAGTTCTGGTCGCCACACTACCAGAAGGACGTGGAGGCGTTAGAGAGAGTGCAGAGAAGGTTTACCAGGATGTTGCCTGGTATGGAGGGTCTTAGCTATGAGGAGAGATTGGGTAGACTGGGGTTGTTCTCCTTGGAAAGACGGAGAATGAGGGGAGATCTAATAGAGGTGTACAAGATTATGAAGGGTATAGATAGGGTGAACAGTGGGAAGCTTTTTCCAGGTCGGAGGTGACGATCACGAGGGGTCACGGGCTCAAGGTGAGAGGGGCGAAGTATAACTCAGATATCAGAGGGACGTTTTTTACACAGAGGGTGGTGGGGGCCTGGAATGCGCTGCCAAGTAGGGTGGTGGAGGCAGGCACGCTGACATCGTTTAAGACTTACCTGGATAGTCGCATGAGCAGCCTGGGAATGGAGGGATACAAAGTTGGACCAAGGAGCGGCACAGGCTTGGAGGGCCGAAGGGCCTGTTTCCTGTGCTGTACTGTTCTTTGTTCTTTGGTACTTTCCTCCAGAAAGACTATTGTTTCATTGCTGTCACTGCCTTGATGTAACAAAAGGAAAAAAATGTTTTATTCCATACCTAGGGTGTTTGAAATTCACAATTTCTTGCCCTTTTTATATTCTAACCTTTGTATCTACCATTATAAACCTATAAAACAATGTCATCTGATTAAAACATAAATGTAACCGTCCACCACTGCTGTAGCGATATGCGCATGAAACTCAGAGCAAAGAGATAGGAAACATTTCTGGCTTGGACTCTATGGGCCGAATGTCCTTCTTCTATGTCACAATGACTCTAAAAGGAGGTCTAAATGCAGTGCTGGATCGCTGCCTGTGTGCAAAGCTAGAAACTTCAGAGTAAACTTTAAATTAACCCTCCTGTTGACAGGCAACTTTCATTGGGTCAAATGTGTCATTTTTGAGCGTTCCAGATCATGATTCTAATGAACTAACAAGATTTCTGACCAGTTGCAACAATCCAGGTCTATTGATTTAATTAGATTATAAAATTGACTCTTGGAAATAAGATCTGTTATCTGTGCTGCCAAGGTCCTTGTGCTTGCAAATGATGAGTGACAAACTCATACGAACATCAAAACAGATAGCTGAGTGATACACTTTCTAATGATAAATATGCTATTGAATGGTAGAAGGTAGCTCCCAATACAACATGCCACCTGTTTCTTCCAAACTCACACATCTGCTACAAACATGGAAGGGAGTGCTTTGGGATAGATGACACCATTCTACCAGTCCTTCCTCCATGAAGAGCATCAGATTTTAAGAGGATCTCATCCCTACATAATATATTGATATAATTTCCAATAATAAGTTCCCATCCCCATTTTTAACAGCAGTGGTCCTTGTCCTCTTTGTTTGTCCTTTGAAAATGTTGATAAGAAGTGTGGACTTCTTCATGGTTCAGGCATTAAAGTCATGTTGTGGAGATGCCGGCGTTGGACTGGGGTAAACACAGTAAGGAATCTAACAACACCAGGTTAAAGTCCAACAGGTTTATTAGGTAGCAAAAGCCACTAGCTTTCGGAGCGCTGCTCCTTCATCAGGTGAGTGGGAGATCTGCTCATAAACAGCAAACAGGGCATATAAAGACACAAACTCAATTTACAGAATAATGAATAATGATTGGAATGTGAGTCTTTACAGCTAATCAAGTCTTAAAGGTACAGACAATGTGAGTGGAGAGAGCATTAAGCACAGGTTAAAAAGATGTGCATTGTCTCCAGACAGGACAGCCAGTGAGATTTTATAGGTTGACCTGAGTGGGTTTGTGATCTTGTGATCGCAAATCTCACTGGCTGTCCTGTCTGGAGCAGGTAAAATTCAGCCCTTAGTTTGGGAGGAGTTGAAAGCAACTTTATCAGAATAACAGACAAAATTTCTGACCAGTTGCAACAATCCAGGTCTATTCATTTAATTAGATTATAAAATTGACTCTTGGAAATAAGATCTGTTATCTGTGCTGCCAAGGTCCTTGTGCTTGGAAATGATGAGTGACAAACTCATACGAACATGAAAACAGATAGCTGAATGATACCCTTTCTAATGATAAATATGCTATTGAATGGTAGAAGGTAGCTCCCAATACAACATGCCACCTGTTTCTTCCAAACTTTACACATCTGCTACAAACATGGAAGGGAGTGCAAAAATAGTTCGGCAGATACTTTTTTTCCCAACAAAAGCTTCAGCTTTCCCATTGGGGTGGTGCCTAAACTGCTTTCATTGCTATTTTCATCATGGGTTTTCACCTTGGACTTTAAAACTAGGTTTTCCACCTGCTGAGTATTGCTGGAATTTTCCAGCCCTGTCATGGTGGGATCTGCTGTGGGAGATTCGGCAACCCAGCCAGAAGTGCGTTGACTTTCGGCTGGGCTGGACGATCGCAGCGATGCCAGAAAATCCCACCTCATGAACAGGTAAATAAAACCCTAGATGTTCACCTTTCAGCCTCCCAAGATTTCTGTCCTTGACTTAAACATTGTTGTTTCAAATGAAGAAGACAGCATTTTAAGTCTCTGAAATCTCTATTGTTATTTTACTCTTTAAGCAGACACTAATGATAGGAACAGAATTGCTTTAATTCAATGAACATTTAAGACTTTACAGTTTGTATTTGACAGATGCTTTCAAGGTTTTGTTCAACTTTTCTTTGATCCTTTGTTACAATACCTCCGAGTCACAAAGTCATTGTCAGTCAGTAGTTACCAGTTATGTTCCAGAGATGACGTCTGCAGTTACGTAGATCTTCAGACCAGAACATTGGGAAAAGGAAAATGGAAAACAGACAATCAAATGCTCGCCTGCTGTTCTTTTAACTGCACATTCAAATAGTAAAACTTCTTGAATGCGAGATAAATGCAGAATTTGAAGGCATTTATTGACATGTAAAATTTGGGGTTAAGTTTGAGTTTGGCATATGATTTGGCCCCAATTTTAATTCTGCAATGTGCTAGGATGGGGGGGATGGAGTACAGCACACTTGGGTAACCCATCTGTCACTGTCTTTTTAACTCAGCTACCACTTATAATTATACAGTTTCCCATCCAATCAGTGGAAGTGGGTGTGATGTGGACCCACAAGATGGAATCTCAACTCTAGTATTTAAAGTTAAACAATCAGATTCAAGGAGAAATGCAAGTGGTAGAATGTGGTCCAAATGTGCAAAAGCTGAACCTTATTTCATTGAAGCTTCCCTGGATATTTTGTTGAAGGCTGCAGGGATTCAGAGAGAGAAACTATTCCCTACCAACATGAGGAAAAAGCCTGCAGAGACCAAGGATGTTAAGTTGCCGGTCATGAAGGAAGTCAACAGTAAGGGCGAGGTGCCACACATCATGATTCTGTGCCGAAGCAGTGTAATGACCTAAGCAGGTGAGGACAAAATGGCACATCCACTTACATCCTATTGCACACATAACCCCAATTCTTATCCTCCATTCTTAAGTTAACCCTATCACTTCACTCCTTCAGCCAATTAATCTTGCAGGTGCGCCCACCCTTCTCTTCATATACACTTACTTATGTCTCCATCCATCCATCCACAACTCCCATCCTTATGTGAAGTCATCTTCTTCATCGTTACCTTCACCAAATGCACTTCTACATTTGGATGCACACATCTATTGTACTCTTTCAGAGGTCAATTTTCCCTTATCTTGCAGATTTTAATTTATTAATTTTTGGGATGTGAGCATCACTGTCAAGGTCAACATTTGTTGCACATCCTCAATTGCCCTTGTTAAGGTGGTGGTGAACCACTTTCTTAAACTGCTGAAGTCCATAGGTACACCCAGGGTACTGTTCGAAGAGGAGGACCTTTGGATTTAGATTCAATATCTGTGAAGGAATGGCAATACAGTTCCAATTTGGGGTGTTTTGTGACCTGGAGTGAAATTTGGTGCTTATGTACCCATATGCTTGCTTGTTCTTCATGGTGGTAAATATTGTGAATTTGCAAGGTACTTTAGAAGGAAGATTGGCCAGCTGCTGCAGTGCATTTTGTAGTTGCTACACACTATGCACTGGTGGTAGAGGGGGCGCATGTTTAAGGTGGTAAGTGGATGGGGTGCCAATCAAGCAGGCTGCTTTGTCGGGATAACATCAAACTTCCTGAGTGTTGTTGGAGCTGCAGCCATCCAAATAAATAGAGAATATCTTATTACGCTCCTAATATGTACCTTGTAGATAGTGGACAGTTTTGGGAAGTCAGGAGGTGAGTTATTCACTGCAGAATTCCTAGTCTCTGATCTGCTTTTGTAGCCTCAGTATTTATGCAATTGGTCTAGTTGAGTTTCTGTCAAGAGGAAACTTCCAGGATGTTGTTAGTGGGGGATATATTAATAGTAATGCCCTTGAATGTCAAGGGGAGTTGATTAGATTCTCTGTTGTTGGAGATGGTCATTGCTTGGCACTTGTGGTTCCAATGCTACTTGACACTTACCAGCCTGAATGTTATCCAGGTCTTGCTGTATGCGAGCATGGAATGCTTCAGTTTCAGAACATTTTGAATGGTATTTAACACACTGGGCAATCATTAATGAAAATCAGCACTTCTGGCCTTACTTTGGAGGAAAAGTTATTGATGACACCTGTGTTGAGCCTAGGACACTAGACTGAAGAATTCTTGCAGCAATGTCCTGGGACTGAGATGATTGGCCTTCAATAAGCATAACCATCTTCCTTTGCACTAGGTATGGTTCCAACCAAACCAGGGTTTTCCCCCGATTACCTCTGACTTCATTTTACTTGGGCTTCTTCATGCCACACTTGGTCAAATGGTGCTTTAATGTCAAACACTCTTGTATCCATGTTTGGACTGAGGCAGTAATGAAGTCGAGAGCTGAAAGGCCCTGGCAGAAACCAAACTGAGCATCAGTGAGTGGGTTATTGCTGACTAAGTGCAGCTTAGCACTATCCATCCATTTTCTCCAAATATCTCTCAACTGATAAAAGCAGAGGTGGAGCTGCTCGAAATCAGAAGTGTTTTGGCATCTGTTGGCGAAGGGGAGCTCCCAGATCCCTAGAACAACAATTAAATAAAAGAGCTACATGTTATACAGCATTCAGTCATGATCTCTTGATTTCAACAACAAATTAAATATGACCTTCTTCATAATGATAACTTGAAACATTTTCTAACCGTACCAGGATAAAGTCACTTTCAAAAGGGTTTTCTTGCACACAACAACACTGCTGGCTGACAATGATTCCTCAAAGGACTTGAGTCCTCCTAAATGTGAACTTTCTCTCGACTCATGCACCAGCTGAGATAATCATGCTTTGGTGGGATCAGTGAGACCGATAGTTGGGATTTCACCTGATGATTCACACTTCACGAGTGAGGAAGAGCAAATGGTGCCAATAAGGACCGCTGTGGAAAGTATGTGTCGGGGAGTTAGCCCTCTCCAAGGTCTGCTCAGCTGGACACAGATAGAAACATAGAAACATAGACATAAAAACATAGAAGATAGGAGCAGAAGGAGGCCATTTGGCCCTTCGAGTCTGCTCCACCATTCATTTTGATCATGGCTGGTCATCCAACTCAATAGCCTAATCCTGCTTTTTCCCCATAATCTTTGATCCTTTTCGACCCAAGTGCTATATCCTGCCGCCTCTTGAATACATTCGACATTTTTGGCATCAACTACTTCCTATGGTAATGAATTCCACAGGCTCACCACTCTTTGGGTGAAGAAATGTCTCCTCACCTCCGTCCTAAATGGTCTACCTTGAATCCTCAAACTGTGACCTCAGACTGGTTCTGGACTGCCCCAGTATCAGGAACATCCTCTCTTGCCCCACTATCAGGAACATCCTCCCTGCATCAACCCTGTCTAGTCCTGTTAGAATTTTATAAGTCTCGATGAGATCCCCCCCTCATTCATCTGAACTCCAGCAAAAACAATCCTAACTAGTCAATCATACATGAGTCCTGTCATCCCCAGAATCAGCCTAGTAAACCTTTGCTGCACTCCCTCGAGAGGAAGAACATCTTTCCTCAGAAAAGGAGACCAAAACTGCACACAATACTCTCGGTGTGGCCTCACCAAGGCCCTGTATAATGCTGTATCTCAGAGGCTATTGATGAAGAGGAGAGTCACTGAATAGCAGCAGGCAATGTGCACTGCACTGGCAAGCCTTCAAAATGCAATCACCACCATTGCAGAGATTGGAGTTCATTTCATAGGGTCGCACTGATCTTCAGCACAATGGTAGCAGCTGAGTCATGGGAGAGGTGACAGCAAAAGAGTTGTAGAAGTACAGATTCACTCCAGGCACTTTGATTTCTTTCCCACCTTCCCATCTGTAGACCACAGGCTGCCTCATCTGCTGTTGGCCAAGTCTGTCCTTGCACAGGTGGATGTGGACCAGTCCTTGGTGGGGTTCACGAAGGGCTCCAATAAACTTGAATGTGCCAAGAGCATTTCAACAATTGGAGTAGAGAAGTGTCAATCCTGCCTCTACCTCGGCTGACTTCAAACACACTTTCACATGCAATGAATATTGACCATAGTGGGAGGAGGTATGCATTGGGTGGGTGGAGTACTGGGTGAAGACAGTTTGAGGATTAAACACTACTCAATAATTCTATGGATGAGAAACATGGGTAAGCATGTTTTCATCTCATTGTCTACCCTCTTAACACAATGCAGTTGCTGCAATACCCATGGTTCTCATTCACCCGAAATTCCTAAAACCTCTGGAGCAGGAGGAGAGGATGAGACAAAGGAGACTTCCTGCTGGAAAACAACAGAAGCTGAAAGGCCAACAGTAAGGAGCACTGGAGGCATGGGCTGGTCTGGATGCAGCCATCTATGGAAGGCATCAGTGAAGATGGGCACTGGCATGACAACATGCCCTCAGGACATGAACTGAATGCCTGTCTTGCCTGAGAGACAATGCAAGAGATGACTGAGGATGCCCCAAGAAATGGTTACTGAGATGTGTAGGGTTATTCAGCAAGACCTATAGCCACATGGATTCAGTGGTAACTCCATGCCAGTGGCCCCACTGCTCAATTTCTTCACCAGCTGTGGATCCAGGGTGGGACAAGCAACATACCTGGCATTTCACAAGTTGCCACACAGGTGCATAAAGGAAATGGCCAGTGCCGTCCTCCATTATGCCAGTGACTTCCTCCAATTCGCCACCAATGATGACAGCCAGGTTTCAAGGTCAGTGACATTCTGTGTCACCGTTCGTTTTCTTTGTGAGTTTGGGGTCATTGACTGCACTTATGTGGCTGTTATTGTATTGGACCAGCCAGCTGCACTTGTGAATTGCAAAGACCCCTTAAAGGTGCAACTGGTTTGTGACCGTAGACAACAAATCATGCAGGTATGTGCTCGCTTCACAGGGAGCTGTCGTGATGCATACACCCTGCGCTACTCACAGCTTTCTGAGATTTATGAACCCCAGCCCAGGTTGATGAAGCAGGCTATCCTCTGTGGACATTTTTGATGCCACTAGTGAGGCATCCCCTAGAATGCAGCAGAAGAGCGGCACATTCAAACTCACAGCTCCATTGGAGCCATCATCAATCACAGCAAGGACTTGCTTAAAATGTGCTTCTGCTCTGCCTTGACTAATCTGGAGGGTCTCTGCAGTATGCAGCACAGAGGATCTCAGAAATAATTGTAGTCCGCTACACAATACAAAACCTGGCTATGCAGCATGGACACACGAGTGTGAGGAACATCACCCCTCCTCAGATGACGATGGGTTGTCTGAGCCTAGAGGAGGCCACGAATGTCAATAACTTTTCAGTGAGGTGGAGATTTATTTTGGGGAGGCAATAGTAAGAAGGAGAATGATGGGCAGGTGGAGAGGGAAAACTCTGGCCGGGGAGCTGAGGGTTCTGAAGGGTTCCTCAGAAAGACATAGAACATAGAACAGTACAGCACAGAACAGGCCCTTCGGCCCACGATGTTGTGCCGAGCTTTATCTGAAACCAAGATCAAGCTATCCCACTCCCTATCATCCTGGTGTGCTCCATGTGCCTATCCAATAACCGCTTAAATGTTTCTAAAGTGTCTGACTCCACTATCACTGCAGGCAGTCCATTCCACACCCCAACCACTCTCTGCGTAAAGAACCTACCTCTGATATCCGTCCTGTATCTCCCACCACGAACCCTATAGTTATGCCCCCTTGTAATAGCTCCATCCACCCGAGGAAATAGTCTTTGAACGTTCACTCTATCTATCCCCTTCATCATTTTATACACCTCTATTAAGTCTCCCCTCAGCCTCCTCCGCTCCAGAGAGAACAGCCCTAGCTCCCTCAACCTTTCCTCATATGACCTACCCTCCAAACCAGGCAGCATCCTGGTAAATCTCCTCTGCACTCTTTCCAGCGCTTCCACATCCTTCTTATAGTGAGGTGACCAGAACTGCACACAATATTCCAAATGTGGTCTCACCAAGGTCCTGTACAGTTGCAGCATAACCCCACGGCTCTTAAACTCCAACCCCCTGTTAATAAAAGCTAACACACTATAGGCCTTCTTCACAGCTCTATCCACTTGACTGGCAACCTTTAGAGATCTGTGGATATGGACCCCAAGATCTCTCTGTTCCTCCACAGTCTTCAGAACCCTACCTTTGACCCTGTAATCCACATTTAAATTTGTCCTACCAAAATGAATCACCTCACATTTATCAGGGTTAAACTCCATTTGCCATTTTTCAGCCCAGCTTTGCATCCTATCTATGTCTCTTTGCAGCCTACAACAGCCCTCCACCTCATCCACTACTCCACCAATCTTGGTGTCATCAGCAAATTTACTGATCCACCCTTCAGCCCCCTCCTCTAAGTCATTAATAAAAATCACAAAGAGCAGAGGACCAAGCACTGATCCCTGCGGCACACCGCTAGCAACCTGCCTCCAATCCGAAAATTTTCCATCGACCACCACCCTCTGTCTTCGGTCAGACAGCCAGTTACCTATCCAATCGGCCAACTTTCCCTCTATCCCACACCTCCTCACTTTCATCATAAGCCGACCATGGGGGACCTTATCAAACGCCTTACTAAAATCCATGTATATGACATCAACTGCCCTACCTTCATCAACACACTTAGTTACCTCCTCAAAAAATTCTATCAAATTTGTGAGGCACGACTTGCCCTTCACGAATCCATGCTGACTATCTCGGATTAATCCGCATCTTTCTAAATGGTCGTAAATCCCATCCCTAAGGACCCTTTCCATCAATTTACCAACCACCGAAGTAAGACTAACCGGTTTATAATTACCAGGGTCATTTCTATTCCCTTTCTTAAACAGAGGAACAACATTCGCCATTCTCCAGTCCTCTGGCACCATCCCCGTGGACAGCGAGGACCCAAAGATCAACGCCAAAGGCTCTGCAATCTCATCCCTTGCCTCCCACAGAATCCTAGGATACATTTCATCAGGCCCAGGGGACTTATCGACCTTCAGTTTATTCAAAACTGCCAAGACATCCTCCCTCCGAACATCTATTTCCTCCAGCCTATTAGCCTGTAACACCTTCTCTTCCTCAAAAACATGGCCCCTCTCCTTGGTGAACACTGAAGAAAAGTATTCATTCATCACCTCGCCTATCTCTACTGACTCCATACATAAGTTCCCACTACTGTCCTTGACCGGCCCTAACCTCACCCTGGTCATTCTTTTATTCCTCACATAAGAGTAAAAAGCCTTGGGGTTTTCCTTGATCCGACCCGCCAAGGACTTCTCATGTCCCCTCCTAGCTCTCCTAAGCCCCTTTTTCAGCTCATTCCTTGCTAACTTGTAACCCTCAATCGAGCCATCTGAACCTTGTTTCCTCATCCCTACATAAGCTTCCCTGTGTGCACATTTTGGAGTCTGGATGACCATTGGAGCATTCTGGTAGCAATGTAGAGCCTTTGACTAGTATCTGGAGCATTGTCAATTGATGGTGGGTTTTCCCGATGTGAAGCTTCCCTTGCAGAGGAATCGTAGGTATTTCCCATGAACACTGCTGATACTTTCAATTTTAACGAGAATTGCATGGGAAATGAGAAAGAGCAAGAGAGAGGAAGTGGTAAACAGTTCTGGATCTGCCATGGGGAACAGTGCGCCACGGTTAAAATTCCACCCTACATGTCTGTGGCATGCAGCCTGGAAGGATATGGAGGCAAAATATTAAGGTAGGTACTGACCTTGACAAACACTGGTAACACATGGCCAGCAAGTCCAGCAAGAAACAATTCTTCTTGGAGGTTACAGATATCTGACACCAATTAGCATTCTGACCTCCTAAGATGCATGTGTTCAGACAGATCAAGGAATCTAATCCTCTGCCTGAAGACTGTTCTGTGGGGATTGCTTGCAATCTAAGACAGCATAAACAACACTCAACACTCTGATGTGATGGAGAAAACCTCCAAATATGCAGAGTAGATTCTAGGTGGGAGTACTGTGAATAAACCCTTGCCCACAAGCAGGTAACAAAACAACTATGAACACTGAGTGTTTCCTGTCATGAGATTGTTGGAGATTGTTTCAGCCCCCTCAGATGCTGCCCTGTAACCATCTTGATTACACTGGTGAGTTTCAGGAAGTTCAGGAAACTGTGGAATCAAAACTGAAGTGAAAACAGCATGTTGATCTCACTCCATTTCAGCAAGCAGAATATGGAAACAGACAACCTGCCCCCCTCAAGGGGGTTGCACATGGACAGACTAACCCATTGGAGTCAAATGCAGAAGCTGGCTTTGTGGTGTGCTGTCAGTTTCACCAATTTTAATCCCACACCCCGACACTCAAACCCACATGCTGTCCTTCACTTTCACACTTGTCATTAATAGTGAGAAAGGAAGTCAGGCAAGACTGACTGTTATTATATGTCGAGAATATGATAGAGAGATTGGATAAGACACAGGGCTACTAGTTCTCCAATCACAGTGAATAACTTAGTGGGAGATTGATCGGTGTAGGCTAGATGGATTAATGGTTTTCTGCCAAAACATTTATCCCTATGATGCTAGTTTTGCTTTTAAAATCTCGGCCTCCTACAGAGGATCACAGATGCCAATCAACAGACTTTTTGATTCGCTCCACATAATACCAAGGAATGGCTGAAAACACTGGATACAGCAAAGGCTCTGGGTCCTAACATCATCTTGGCTGTAATACTGGAAAACTTGTGCTCCAAAACTAGCTGTGCCACTAGCCAAGTTGTTCAGTACCACTACAACACTGACACCTACCCAGCAATGTGCAAAATTGTCCAGGTACATATTATCCACAAGAAAGCAGGGCAAATCCAATCCAATCAATGACAGTCCCCTCAGTTGACTTTCAAACATATGCAAAGTGATGAAAGGTATCTTCAACCATACTATCAAGCAGCCAATAACCTGCTGACCGATGTTTGGTTTGGATTCCTTTGCAGCCACTGCAACTCTCATTACAGCCTTGATCCAAACATGGACTAAAAGACTTGAATTCTCGTAATGAGGCAAGAGTAACTGCTCTTACATCAATGCAGCATTAAACTTTGTGTGGCATAAAGGACCCGTAGCAAAATTGAAATCAAGGGAATGAGGGGAAAGCTCTCCACTAGTTGGAGTCACACCCAGCACAAAAAAGGAGGCCAGTGATCTCAGACCCAGGACATTGCCGTAGGAGTTCCTCAGCCTAGTGTCCTAGGCCCAACCATCTTCAGCTACTTTTCAATGGCCTTCCTTCCAACATAAGGTCAGAAGTGGGATTTTCACTGATGATTGCACAGTATGTGTTCAGTGCCATTTGTAAGTCCTCACAGACTGAAGCAGTCCATTCTGTAGCAAGACTTGGATAACATAGAGGTTTGGGCTGAACAATGGCAAGTAGCCTTTGGGCCATAAAAGTGTCAGGCAGTAACCACCTCCAACAAGAGAGAATCTGACCATCTTCCCTTAACATTCAGTGACATTACTATTGCTGAATTTCCCATTATCAACATCCTGGGGTTACCACTGACCAACAATTGAACTGGACTAGCCATATAAATGCTGTGGCTATGAGAGTAGGTCAGAGGCTGGGAATTCTGTGGTGAGTAATAACTCATCTCCTATCTCGGCAGAGTGGTTAGCACTGCTGCCTCACAGCGCCAGAGACCCAGGTTCAATTCCGGCCTTGGGTGACTGTCTGTGTAGAGTTTGCACATTTTCCCCATGTCTGAGTGGGTTTCCTCCAGCTGCTTTGGTTTCCTCCCACAGATGTGCAGGTTAGGTGGATTGGCCATGCTAAATTGTCCTTTAGTGTCCCAAGATGTGTAGATTAGATGGATTAGAGAGGTTAAGTGTGTGGGGTTACAGGGATAGGGCATGGATGGGATGCTCTGTCAGAGAGTCGGTGCAGACTCGATGGACTGAATGGCCTCTCTCTACACTGTAGTGATTCTATGATTTTATGATCTCCCCAAAGCTTGTCCATCATCTATGAGTCAAAAATTAGGAATATAAGGGAATACTCTCCACTTTCCTGGATGTGTGCAGCTCCAACAACACTCTAGAAGCTTGACACCATCCAAGGCAAAGCAGCCCACTTGATTGACTCCCCCTCCACCACTGCAGCAACTCACCAATGTTCCTTCAACATCATCTCCAAACCCGTGAGCTCTACCAAGCAGATGAACAAATGTCCCCTTCAAGTCACACATCGTTCTGACTTGGACCCTTACTGTCGATGGACCAAAATTGTGGAACTCCCTCCCTAATATCACTGTGGGTGTGCCTATACCACTTGGACTGCTGCGGTTCAAGAAGGCAGCTCACTACTGCCTTCTCAAGGGCAATTAATGATGGGCAAGAAATGCTGGCCTTGCCAGTAACACTCACATCCCATAAAAGAATGAAAAAAGATCTGAAGAAAAAAATTCTATCATACCATTTCATAAGTAAAAAAAACACATGGGGAGGATGGAGGAAAATATGTAACTCTGATTAAATTAAAAGAAATGTAGCATTATAATGGTTACATTTTTTTCAGGCAAGTATAAGTTACTGTTTCATTTCATTGTATGTAAACACATGCATATATGTGCATCCGCACATGCGGATTTTAATGTACAATAATATTTGTATCAGGTAACTGGCTTGTCTCACAATATTTTCAGGGTTGCTTTTAAACTTAGTATATGTTATGACTCATAAGGACTGCACGTACAGGAAGAAAACTTGTGGTAATAATTATAATAGAAAGCTAAGATAACTCTGAAGACAACAGTAGATTATCTGGGTCTCATTTTTGAGCACCACAGGGTATCTTTCAGTAATCAGTGAATCCTCCAGGGAACTAATCAAGAAAAATGGTTAAATTAAATGAAAAGTCGGAAATTAATGATGGCATTTAGTTTTTGTTTATGAAAAGCTTTTATTACTTTATTTTCCCCTTTTTCTTGCATACAATAAACAGAATCCAAGAAGGTTTCAGATGGCTTGTACAAATTCCATTGCTACTTTGTTAGTTCAGAAATACATAATTGGAAAAATATTTTAGCAGTAAGAAATCATAGAAACACTATAGTGCAGAAGGAGGCCATTTGGCCCATTGAGTTTGTATCGACAACAGTCCCACCCAAGCCCTATCCCCGTCACCCCACGTATTTACCCCGCCAAAGCATCCCGGGATGCTAAGGGGCAATTTAGCATGGTCAACCAACTTAACCCGCACATCTTTGGAGTGTGGAAGGAAACCGGAGCACCCGGAGGAAACCCGTGCAGACACGGGGAAAACATGCAAACTCCACAGAGTGACCCAAGCCAGGAATTGTACCCGGGTCCCTGGAGCTGTGAGGCAGCAGTGCTAACCATTGTGCCACCAGGCCACCACCCCGCACCCCCCCATGTATTTGAATAAGTTTTCTTATTTTTTAATATTAATTTTAACGTTGCAACACACTTGAGTCTTGAAAAGGGCATTTACCAGGAATTTATACCCAAGGTTGAGGAACCTCAGTTATGCAGAGGAACCAGAGAAGCTGAGATTGTTCTCCTGAGAGCAGAAGAGGTTAAAGGGAGAATTAACATTTAAATATGGTGAAGGGTTTTGACAGAGTAATGAGGAGAAACTGTTTCCACTGGCAGGTACATGACCAGCCAAGATTTAAGATAATTGGCAAAAGGACTGGAGGGGAGATGAGTAAATTTCATGTAGTGAGCTGCTATGATCTGGAATGCACTGCCTGAAAGGGTGGCGGAGGCAGATTCAATAGTAACTTTCAATAGATAATTGGATATAGACTTGAAAAGGAATAAAAATTGCAGGGCTATGGGGAATTAGTGGGAGAGTGGGACTAATTGGATAGCTCTTTCAAAGAGCTGGCACAGACATGATGGGTCAAATAGCCTCCTTGTGTGCTATAAGATGCAATGATTAGAAAATAAATAGATGACAGAGGAAAAAGGCATTTTGTCTTTGGCAGAAACTAGAAACAATGTGAGAATCAAACGAGACTGAGTGGATGATGAATGTTGTTTATGTTAACATGATATATGTGTGGAACTGC
The DNA here is from genome assembly GCF_964213995.1 of Mustelus asterias. Taxonomy (NCBI): domain Eukaryota; kingdom Metazoa; phylum Chordata; class Chondrichthyes; order Carcharhiniformes; family Triakidae; genus Mustelus; species Mustelus asterias. Next base: position 40,334,528 of record NC_135803.1, read on the forward strand.
TTGGGATAATAAGCTCTAAGCGGCAACTATTGACTTGAGAGGTGGTTTCCACTGAGCATCATGTCAACATGATTAACTGTGATGTAATTTATGAGCCGAATATTTGTAGATGCCACAGCAATGTCTGATAATGGCAAGTATTTTGATAAGACATCTTTTCAGCTATTTTCCCACTGTTTCACAGTATAAAAGCAAGAATTTATTTTGTTCACAAATATTGTTTGAGAAGAGCAATGCTCTAAAATCATTATTTTATTTCCTTTAAACTTTTGAAGGATCAGTGAATTGTTTACTGCATGTGTTTAAGGTTTTAAATGTATATTTTGTTCTTGGAAAGAAATTCAGTCACGGATGTTCATACTTAGCAATGTCAAATACTTTCTTTGGTGTATATACAGCATATCACACACTGAAACTTCCATTGATTTAAGAAAAGACACATACTTGAAGAGCTAAGATGCTGCATGAGGAAGATGCAATGTAGGTAGTTTGCAATTAGAATTTCCTATCCTTTATTATCTCCATCATTACTCAATTCTGTTTCAATGGCATCACTTGTCTCAATTTCTCTACTACCACTGATGCTCCTATTCATGTCCTTATTACCCTTAGGCTCAATTACTTCAATGGTTTCCTGGCTGCGGGTCTACCTCATGTACCCTCCTAAACTTTGCAATGCGCATCCTATCTTCTTCTGCCAAGCTCTGTTCGCTAATCTCTCCCATAGTCTTCCAGTCTCATAATGGCCTCAAACCTAAAGTCCTTGTTCTTGTCGTTTCAATCCCACTCCTCTCTATCTTTGTAAACGTATCCAATACTACCAGTCCCCTGTCCTACAAACTCTGTTCCACTGACCACAGTTCCTTTTACATTTCACACACCTTTGCTTCATCGTTTATGAACCATTTGCTCAGCTGTCTAGGTCCCAATCTTTGAAATTCCATAAAGCCCTCTGCTTCCCTACCTGCCTCCGCTATTTTAGAACCTTCTGAAGACCGATCCCTTTGATCAAACCTTTGATTGCTGCACCTAATCTATCATTCTAATGTTGGGATTTCATTTCATTATGTCTCTTTTTAACAATGTTTTCGATCATAGGATATAGGTGTGGCTGGCAAGGCCAGCATTTATCACTCATCCCTAATTGTCCATGAGAAGATAGTGACTTAATTGACTTGCTACAGTCCTTATGGTGTAGGTACTCCCACAGTACTGTGGGAGAGTGTTCTGTGAGTTTTGACCCATTGATGATGAATGAGTGGTGGTCTCTTTCCAAATCAGGATAGTGTTTGATTTGGAGGAGAACTTGAAGGTTGTGGCGTTCTCATATGTCTTTCTAGATGGCAGAAGTCACAGATTTGTTGAAGGAACCTTGGAAAGTCACTGCAAAAATATTGTAGACGATATGCTCTGCAGGCATGGTACACTAGTGGCGGAGAGGATTAATGTTTATGGTAGCTAATGGATTGGCAATCATGGAGGCTGCTGAAGTTCTTAAATAATGTTGAGGCTGTACTCATCCAGGCAAGTGCAAGTGTAATAATCGATGCCATTCATTTTTATATTAATTCATGGGATGTGGGCATGCTGGCAAGGTCAAGATTTGTTGCCTATTCATAGCTGCCCTCGGAAAGGTGTTGGTGATTCATCTTCATGAACTGCTGTAGCCCTTGTATTGTAGGTGATCCACAGTGCTGGGAGGGAGGGGTTTCCCTGATTTTGATCCAGTAATAATGAATGAGCAATGGTATATTTCCAAATCAGGGTAGTATGTGACATGGACTGGATTTTGGAAATAGTGATGTTCCCATATGTCTTTTGTCCTTGTTCTTATAGGTGATTGAGATTGTTGATTCTCATCCAAAATACAATATAAATGCAAGTTCTTGTTGACATCCTAAATTATCAGTTCTCACCACTTAGGCATCCTCAGAGTAGCTTAGATGTGTGTTGAGGCATCAAAAACATATGAAATGACAGATACAAACATAACTTCATTGAAATATATGGTAACACAGCGTAAAACAAAGGTTAGGTAAACTGGTTACAGTTAAAATTTAATGTGCCCGTTGTTTTAAGCTTCAACAGTATCCGTGTATGAATCAATTGCCATTAGAAATAAATGTGTCTCAGTAACTCTGTTCAACCACTAATAGGTTCGTCAAATGAAATCATACCAACTCTGAAATAGAACAAAGAACAAAGAACAGTACAGCACAGAAAACAGGTCCTTCGGCCCTCCAAGCCTGTGTCGCTCATTGGTCCAACTAGACCATTCGTTTGTATCCCTCCATTCCCAGACTGCTCATGTGACTATCCAGGTAAGTCTTAAACGATGCCAGCGTGTCTGCCTCCACCACCCTACTAGGCAGAGCATTCCAGGACCCCACCACTCTCTGTGTAAAAAACGTCCCTCTGATATCTGAGTTATACCTCGCCCCTCTCACCTTGAGCCTGTGACCCCTCGTGATCGTCAACTCCGACCTGGGAAAAAGCTTCCCACTGTTCACCCTATCTGTACCCTTCATAATTAGGTCTCCCCTCATTCTCCGTCTTTCCAGGGAGAACAAGCCCAGTTTACCCAATCTCTCCTCATAGCTAAGACCCTCCATACCAGGCAACATCCTGGTAAACCTTCTCTGCACTCTCTCTAAAGCCTCTACATCCTTCTGGTAGTGCGGCGACCAGAACTGGGTGCAGTATTCCAAATGTGGCCTAACCAGCGTTCTATACAGCTGCAACATCAGACTCCAGCTTTTATACTCTATACCCCGTCCTATAAAGGCAAGCATACCATATGCCTTCTTCACCACCTTCTCCACCTGTGCTGCCACCTTCAAGGATTTGTGGACTTGCACACCTAGGTCCCTCTGTGTTTCTATACTCTTGATGGCTCTGCCATTTATTGTATAACTCCCCCCTACATTACTTCTTCCAAAATGCATCACTTCGCATTTATCTGGATTAAATTCCATCTGCCATTTCTCTGCGCAATTTTCCAGCCTATCTATATCCTGCTGTATTGTCCGACAATGTTCATCGCTATCCGCAAGTCCAGCCATCTTCGTGTCATCCGCAAACTTGCTGATAACACCAGTTACACCTTCTTCCAAATCATTTATATATATCACAAATAGCAGAGGTCCCAGTACAGAGCCCTGCGGAACACCACTGGTCACAGACCTCCAGCCGGAAAAAGACCCTTCGACTGCTACCCTCTGTCTCCTATCACTGTCAGGGCATGGAGCATTTTAATTGACAATTTAAATGGGAGGAATATCAGGATGGCTCTCATCCCAATTTTGAATTTCCACTTTCCCCCCCCCCTCCCCCCCCACCCTACTCCACTCCACCCCACACCACCCCACCCCACCCCACCTGATTTTTCCATTCTGTACTCTAAATAGCGATGCTCAATGTCTAGCTAGACAGTGAAGATACAAATAGTTGCCATTATCATTACCCAAAGTAGTTCTGGTCAGGCGCATTGTTTCCTTAGTCCCTTTGATTTTTTCCATGGAATTCAAAGTTGCACATCATCAAAGGTAGAAAGAACAAAGAACAAAGAACAATACAGCACAGGAACAGGCCCTTCGGCCCTCCAAGCCCGCGCCGCTCCCCGGTCCAGGATTGAATCCTGAATCCAGGATCCCCGCCCAATTTTCCAGCCTATCTACATACCAATATCCTATCCACCGAGCTGTCCCTCACAGCTATGATGCTTTGTTCATTACAACCTATTAACTTACCCCCACCCCCCCATTCCAGACCATGTGATCTCCAGGGAGAGGCGAAAACCCAGAGTGAAAAACCCCAGGGCCAATATGGGGAAAAAAAAAAAATCTGGGAAATTCCTCTCCGACCCCCTGAGGCGATCGAAACGAGTCCAGGAGATCACAATGGCCCCGATCGGAAAATGCTTCCCAACCCTAGTCATTTCCACTTCCACGAACACCATATGAATTCCCTGCCCCCGAGACAGGTTCCCAACTATCCGCAGTCTCACTCTGTACTGGCACCAGCAAGATGATCGTAGAATGAAGCCTTGAAACGAGAAACCAGGAACAATTAGCCCGCGCCGCTCCCTGGTCCAAACTAGACCACTCTTTTGTATCCCTCCATTCCCACTCCGTTCATATAGCTGTCTAGATAAGTCTTAAACGTTCCCAGTGTGTCCGCCTCCACCACCTTGCCCGGCAACACATTCCAGGCCCCCACGACCCTCTGTGTGAAATATGTCCTTCTGATATCTGTGTTAAACCTCCCCCCCTTCACCTTGAACCTATGACCCCTCGTGAACGTCACCACCGACCCGGGGAAAAGCTTCCCACCGTTCACCCTATCTATGCCTTTCATAATTTTATACACCTCTATTAAGTCTCCCCTCATCCTCCGTCTTTCCAAGGAGAACAACCCCAGTTTCCCCAATCTCTCCTCATAACCAAGCCCCTCCATACCAGGCAACATCCTGGTAAACCTCCTCTGTACTCTCTCCAAAGCCTCCACGTCCTTCTGGTAGTGTGGCGACCAGAACTGGACGCAGTATTCCAAATGCGGCCGAACCAACGTTCTATACATCTGCAACATCAGACCCCAACTTTTATACTCTATGCCCCGTCCTATAAAGGCAAGCATGCCATATGCCTTCTTCACCACCTTCTCCACCTGTGACGTCACCTTCAAAGATCTGTGGACTTGCACACCCAGGTCCCTCTGCGTCTCTACACCCTTTATGGTTCTTCCATTTATCGTGTAGCTCCTCCCTACATTATTCCCACCAAAATGCATCACTTCGCATTTATCAGGATTGAACTCCATCTGCCATTTCCTTGCCCAAATTTCCAGCCTATCTATATCCTTCTGTAGCCTCTGACAATGTTCCTCACTATCTGCAAGTCCTGCCAGTTTTGTGTCGTCCGCAAACTTACTGATCACCCCAGTTACTCCTTCTTCCAGATCATTTATATAAATCACAAACAGCAGAGGTCCCAATACAGAGCCCTGCGGTACACCACTAGTCACAGGCCTCCAGCCGGAAAAAGACCCTTCCACTACCACCCTCTGTCTTCTATGACCAAGCCAGTTCTCCACCCATCTAGTCACCTCCCCCTTTATCCCATGGGATCCAACCTTTTTCACTAGCCTACCATGAGGGACTTTGTCAAACGCTTTACTAAAGTCCATATAGACAACATCCACGGCCCTTCCTTCGTCAACCATTTTGGTCACTTCTTCAAAAAACACCACCAGGTTCGTGAGGCATGACCTCCCTCTCACAAAACCATGTTGACTATTGTTAATGAGTTTATTCCTTTCTAAATGCGCATACATCCTATCTTTAAGAATCTTCTCCAACAACTTCCCCACCACGGACGTCAAGCTCACCGGCCTATAATTACCCGGGTTATCCTTCCTACCCTTCTTAAATAACGGGACCACATTAGCTATCCTCCAATCCTCTGGGACCTCACCTGTGTCCAGTGACGAGACAAAGATTTGCGTCAGAGGCCCAACGATTTCACCTCTCGTCTCCCTGAGCAGCCTTGGATAGATTCCATCAGGCCCTGGGGATTTGTCAGTCTTTATATTCTCTAACAAACCTAACACTTCCTCCTTTGTAATGGAGATTTTCTCCAACGGTTCAACACTCCCCTCCGAGACACTCCCAGTCAACACATCCCTCTCCTTAGTGAATACCGACGCAAAGTATTCATTTAGGATCTCCCCTACCTCTTTGGGCTCCAAGCATAAGTCCCCACTTTTGTCCCTGAGAGGTCCGATTTTTTCCCTTACAACCCTTTTGTTCCTAATGTATGAATAAAATGCCTTGGGATTCTCCTTAATCCTGTCCGCCAAGAACATTTCGTGACCCCTTTTTGCTCTTCTAATTCCCCGTTTGAGTATTTTCCTACTTTCATTATACTCCTCCAGAGCTCCCTCTGTTTTTAGCTGCTTGGACCTAACATACGCCTCTCTTTTCCTTTTGACCAGTCCCTCAATTTCCCTGGTTATCCACGGTTCTCTAATCCTACCCTTCCTATCCTTCTTTTTTACAGGCACATGCTTGTCCTGTAGCCCTAACAACCGTTCCTTAAAAGACTGCCACATACCAGATGTGGATTTACCCTCAAAGATCAAGACCATTGTAATCTTACAAATGAAATGGGTGATCACCCAAAGCATGGTTTTAATTGTCAGATATCCTAATACTGATTAAATTAAGAGAGATCCTTTTTAAATTTGAGGTTTCTTCAAAATTTGTGATCAGTGTTTGCAGCAGACTACTTAGCATCAGCAGAGAGGGAAAATAAACGAGATGCTTCCCACGTGATGACATTGGAGTGACTGAGGCCTGAAACTAAGGAGACTGAGAAAACAAAATATTCTAAACAACAAAAAATGTAGATGAGATGGTATTTAATTGATCTATAAATGTGATTATCCCAAATGATTATCCCAAATGTACTCATGATCCGGAATGCGACCTTTGCTGGTGAAAAAGATCAATTAAAAAAAAGGGTAATCAGTGTTTGGTGAAATGGAAAGGCACAATGAATGCTTAAACAGTCTTTGGCCAAATAATAATGATTGGGACTTCATGGATTTTTGGCCTCTCTTGCAACAGAAACTCATATCCCAATGCGTTACGCAGGGACTGCAATCCTGGAGAGGTCTGTGATCGTAATCTATTACAAATTCAGCAATAAAGCTATTTTAGCCATCTCATTCCTGAGAAAAATCAAATGCAATCATATAATGTCTCATGAAATAAACTATCCAGTTCCACTAACACAGACAGGCTAAGGGTAATACTACCAAATTGAAGTTAAATCAATGGGAAATGAAAGGAACAGTCCAACAATTCAATGCCTCAGGAGCAGAAGCGATTGGAGAAAATGCTGTTATCACTGTGGAAATGTCAGTAATAAAATAGGAATTTGCTTTTATGTGTTCATGGGATGTGAGCATCGTTGGAAAGGTCAGCATTTACTGCCCATCCCTAATAAAACTTATGAAGCCTGTGGTGAGCTGTCCTCTTTAATCACAGCAGTCCCTCTGGCATAGATACACCCACAGTGCTGTTAGGAATGGAGCTACAGGAGTTTGACCCAGTGATAGTGAAGGAACAGCAAAATAGTTCTAAGTCAGGATGGTGTATGGCTTGGAGGGGAATGTACCAGTAGGAGTTTTCCTGCAAGTCTGTTACTCTAGTTCTTCTAGGTGGCTGAGGTCAGGGATTTGGAACATACTACTGAAGGGGCCTTGATCAGTTGCTGTAGTGCATCTTGTTGATAGTACAGTACCTTGATGGCAGAGGGAAGAAAATTTTAAGTTAGTGGATGGGGTGCCAATCAAGTGGGCTGCTATGTCTTGGATGTTGTTGAGCTTCATGAGTGTTGTAGGAGCTGCACTCATCCAGGCATGTGGGGAGTATTCCATCACACTTGCGCCTTGTAGATGTAAGGAGATTAGTTGCTCAACACAGAATTTCCAGCCTCTCACCTGCTCTTCATAAATCTTTATAAAGTATTATAAATCTGTTCCAGTTAAGTTTCTTACAATCATGGCCCCAGGGTGTTTATGGTGGGAGATCCAGTGATGGCAATGTCATTGAATGTCATGGGGAGGTAATTGGGGATGGTCATTGCCTGACACTGGTATGGCATGAGTATTACTTGCTACTTAATAATGTAATGTTCTAATTAAATATATAACATTACCCCAAGCCTGAATGTTGTCCAGGTCTGAACATTATGCAATCATCAGTGAACATCTCCACTTTTGTAATTATGTTGGATGGAAGGTCATTGATGAAGCAGCTGAATGTGGTTGGGCCTAGGACACTCCTCTAAGGAACTCCTGCAGTGATGTCTTTGTGCTGAGATGATTGTCCTTCAAGAACAACAAACATTTCCTTCTTGCTAGGTGTAACTCCAAACAGTGGAGAGTTTTCCCCTGATACAATTTAATTCAATTTCCTAGGGCTCCTTGATGTGACACTCAGTCAAATGCTGCCTTGATATTAAAGGCAGCCATTCTCACTCCACCGCTGGAATTCAACTCTTTTGTCCATGTTTGGACCAAGGCTATAATGAGGTGTGGAGCCAAGTTGTCTTGTGGAACCCAAATCGAGCATGGGCTATTAGCAAGTCCGTGATACTTGACAGCACTGTCACTGATACCTTCTATCGCTTTGCTACCGATTGAGAGTAGTCTGATTTTGCAGTAATTATCAGAATGGATTTGTCTTTCTTTTCATAGACAGGACATAACTAGGCATGTTTCCTTGTTGTTGGGTGGGTGCCAGTGTTGTAGCTGTAATGAAACAGCTTGGCCGCTGGCACAGCTAGATTTGGAGCGTAGGTTTTCAGTACTACTGCTGGAAGTATCCTCCACATTCTAGCTTCAGCAGTATCTAGTGCCTTCTGCCATTTCTTCATATCATGTAGGGTGAATCAAATTGGCTGAAGATTTCCATCTCTAATATTGGGAACCTCAGGAGGAGGCGGAGATGAATCATCCACTCAACTTTTTGGGTGAAGATGGTTGCATATGCTTTTGTAGTGATACCTTTTGCACTGATCCGTTGAGCTCCTCTGTCACAGAGAATGGGCATCTTTTTTGAGCCTCCTCTAGTTAGTTGTTTACTTGTCCATCACCGTTCACGACTTAAGTGGCAGGAATACAGAGTTTTAATTGGGTTGTGGAATCTTATAACTTTGTCCATAACATGTTACTTCCATTGTTTAACATGCACATAGGTCTGAGTTGTGGTTTCATCAGGTTGATACCTCATTTTTAGGTATGTCTGCTGCTGCCTGGCATGCTCTCCAGCACAACTCATTGAGCTAAGGTTGAACCCCTGACTGGTAATGGTAGAGAGAGGGCTATGCAGTGGAATACAATTTTGCTGCTGATGGTGTCCATCAGAGCCTCATGGATGCTCTGTTTTGGACTGCAGGATCTATTCCAAGTCTATCTCATTTAGCATAGTTGTAGTGCCACACAACATGATGTGCCAACATATCTTCTCGCTTGCCACACCGCTTGACCAAGCTGCCTCAATCAGCAGTGGCCACATCCATGCACAGTCAGAAACTCAGGCACAAGGTTCCTGAGGCCAATCACAAAAATCTCAAACGTTATCACTTGAGCAACACCTACCTCACATTCGCAATGCGGAAACCACCGGGTAACCAACCACTCCGTAGGAGCAGTTATAGAATTAAAAGACAAGAAGAAAAACACTGGTGTAGATATTAATTCAAGGCTGTTGTTGTAGACATTCAGGTGGTTAAATTGGGTAACCCCCCCCAAAAATGACTGTGAGGATCGCAATACATGGAGCTTTCATTGTGTTGAAAATTGTGCGTTAAATTCAGGCAGGTCATTGCATGCAACTAGCATAACATTGTTCCTTAGCCGTATGCGTCAGCAAGAGCTTGATATTGCAAGTGGCTAGTGCTATTAAGGGCAGCCTGCACCTCTTAAACAGGAGGTACATTGTGACGCCAAGAACTGCGAGGTATTTTTAATGTGTGATACTTGAGGAATGGCTGAACATGCAAGTAAGTGAGCATCAATGTTTACTGACAATTTTGTTCAAATGAAGACATGGTGCAAGACATGGAGAAGAGGAGAGACAATGGGGGGGGGGGGATTTACCGCACAACCTGCCAAGTGTTCCACCATGTGGGAGGCAGCTCACCGTTGGCTTGTAGTGGGATCTTCTGGTCTTACCATTATCAACAGATTTTGCCATTGAATGTACCCCTCGCCTACGGTGGGGGCACGCCATCGGTGAGGCCAGAATATCCCGCCAGTGTGAACAGCCGGTAAGTTTCAGCCAATGCATATTCATGGGGTCCCAGGAGACCCTCCAAGCATATACTCAGGAAGCATTGGGAAGAAAAAGCGGTGGAGGTCCATGTCAGAACTGTAGCTCCAAGAACATGGGTGCAAGACAAGAAAGAGTAAACGCAACCCAAATTTTCCATTCAAAAACAGTCCTCCACCTTACCATCCCTCCGGTACCAACCATCAGAGCATCGTCTTTTAACACCGCAGAAATAAACACCACCACAAAACAACATTCCAAATCAATTTTATTAATTAAACCATCCAATTTTCCACGCAAGGGCAATTCATCATCCTTAAGCATGCCTTTACTACCACTCCTGTGTGCTCTTTCCTGTTCTCATGCACGACCCAATATTACCCCAGTAACTGCAGCACAGACGATGAAATGCTGCTGACTTTCACTGAGGGAACTGCATGGCCCCACAGGGTGATCTCACAGCTCTGGCCCAAGGAGGCCCAGCATTGGACAGTATCATCTCAGCATGGGCAGCAGCAGCTTGGGCTGTTTGAGTGATAGGAAACAGTCAAGGCACTGGTAGAATGAGAACAGGAGGAGGACAAATGCTGTCATTATAATACAGGTCAGTAAGTTCATGCTCCACACGCCATTCCCGCAGGCAGATTCTCAACAATTCTAGCCATGTGTTGGAAGGTCTCTTTTGTTTTGTCAACTCTGTTTTATCTCTACCTATTGTAGCCTTCATTGCATAGAGAAGTTCCATCTGAATTTCAGCAGATGTGGATTGTGAACTAAACTAGGGGCACCTCCTTTGAGGAGGAAGAGAAGGGCCGAAGGGGGGCCAACTGTTCACAGTCAGCGTTGCAGGGTGAGACCTATAAGAGAGGAGGTGCCGGCACGTAGGTGCAGGGTCAGCAGGGAGGGCAAGATGGATGGCACAGCAGAAGATGCCACTAATCCTGCTTGCCAGAGTGTACAGACAGTGATTCAGCTACCTCAACATGTCCAAGATCCAGTGCCACAGGAGGCTCCGCCTCTCTAGGGACACCATGACATCATTATGCCAAATGATTGGGCCAGAGGTCACCTCCAATTGTGTGGGTGGGCAGCCAATACCACTGGCTGTGAAGGTCACAGTGGCCCTCAATTTTGTATGCATCTGGATCATTCTGGGGATCTGTGGGTGATCTGTGTGGAATGTTCCAATCAGCTGTCCATAGGTGCATCAAGCTCATAACTGTTGCTGTGTTCAGACAGATCCACACATTAATTCATTACTGGGCAGACCAAGCAAGCCAGGTTTAGCAAACCAGAGGCTTGCAGTTATTGTTGAATTTCGCCATATCCAGGGTGCCATAGACCACACTCATGTGGCCTTCAAAGCTCCAGTCAGTCAGCCAGGTGACCCTGTGAATAGGAAGAGCTACCATTCCATGATAGTATGCAACCACTGGACCCAGATTTTTCAATGCTGTGCAAGGTACCCAGGCAGCTCTGATGACGCATACATCCTGCAACACTCCCAGGTGCCCTGGCTGGCTGATTGGCTGCTGGGTGACAATGGTGGCTCCTGACAAATCTTATTGGTTTGGAAACTTCTGGTGGCATCTACAGTTTACACCCCTCACGCTGTTCATCTCGAATGAATTGCAAATGCAAACCAAAAGATTGCTCGCAATATCACTGACTTACTTTACCTTGTGTTAATATAAGTTGGCTTAAGACTCACTGAGCAGGTTGGAGGAAGGATAAGTAAACTTTGGGTCGATAGTGGTAGTGGTAGGGGTGGGTACAATTTTGTCTTTTAAAAAGCGTTTAGACAATTACTTGGGTAAGATGGGTATAGAGGAATATGGGTCAAATGCAGGCAATTGGGACTAGTTTAGTGGTTAAAAAAGAGCGGCATGGACGAGTTGGGCCAAAGGGCCTGTTTCCATGCTGTAAACCTCCATGACTATGATTTTGGGTGAAAACTACCAGAAATTTCACCCGCCCCAATTTGTTACCCAAAAGGCAAAAGATGATTCCCCCTCCCTAATCTTACAAAAAACAATGCCAAAAACAGCATGTTAAAGTCATGTTTAAACCAACTAGAATCACAGTTTTTCTTGATCATAACCTCAATTTAACCGAGAAATAAAAACAAAAATAATTTACATCAATTATGTCAGCATATTTCAACAGCAACCTCTCCAAAACTCTGTTACACCAGTCAGAAACTTTCAATTCCCACACAGTTTGTAGCAAGATTCCTTGCCAAAATGGGTGTCAAATGTTAGTTTTGTCATATAAAATTCTGTCTTTTGGAAAGTAGCGTGTGACTGTGACACTTAGGATCACTATCAGCTGTCAGGGGAAAGAAATATTCATTCTATTTATCAAAGCTACGAATTTCACATCATTTAACAGAAGATGTTCATTGACCAATGAAAATGTTTGAGATGATATTGCTCCTGAACAGTACACAGATAATTTAGTATGAGGTTTTTCATTTCCATTCTGTATAATTTTTCCATGCAGATAAATGGGTGGGAAACACTTCACATCTGCTTTCGTTACAACTGAATTAAATAATCCAGAATATTATGATTGGTTTGATAATTCACTGTGTATAAGCGTATGATCCCTTGAATTCACTTACCCGGAAAAGTTGAGAGTTCACATATGGAGACAGAATGGCTGCATGGTTTGGAATTTAACAGAGTTGCAACAGTCATTTGGAACAGTTACAGAGTGTCAATGTTTTTGTGCTGGAAATCTTTTAAACAGCATACTTTTAGCATGTGTTCTGGGTATTGTCAGCACTAGACACATCAAACAGCAAAACACTTAAGAGTGTCTCAATTCATAGACAAGTCCAACTTCTCTTTATCAGTGTTTGTGCCTTCTTTTCACTTCAGACTAGACAAATAGGCTTCTATTCACTTCAAGAAAATGCAGCATGTTCACAAGTTGCACTCCCAAGCCAAGACGCTCTCAAATTGACATGTTGGGCTTGTAACATTCACAGTAACACTGAGTCCATAATCTGTTGTACAAGAAGAGAAGACAGCACTGATAAATATGCCAAATTGCACTGATGGATAGCCGGGCCATCCAGATCACATCTTTCAGATTTGCTCAGCCTGTGGGTGGCTCTTTGTACACTGATAAACAAAAGAAACCTTACCCCTCTTAGGTAAGGAACTATCTTTCATGGTTATGTTTATCACATGCTCAGTACCTAAGCAGAAAAATTTGTATTAAAGCAAATTTCAACCTTACCCTAAACTGCGATGTCCGCTTTCCCCGTATTACGTGCATACTTTAAGAAAGAGAGCATAAGATTAGAAAAGCAAACACCTCGAGGTTTATGTGAATAATATGTCCCATGCGAGGATAATTAATGGTTGCAAAATAGGAGTGGGAATTGCCGTTTGTGGTGAAAAACATTGAAGGTATACAAATAGCATTGTCATAACGGAAGCAAATTGTATGTTATAATATATTGTTACGATCATATAACATAAAACTTGGCCCTGAATTTTCAAGATGGCAAATGCTTGGTGCCCACTATCCTGATAGTCAATGGGGAACACATCTCTGACAGGCCCGCTACCATTTTACACTCAATGAAGCATTGATTGGCAGCAGGTGTGACTTCATAGAATCATAGAATCCCTACAGTGCAGAAGGAGGCCACTCAGCCCATCGAATCTGCACCAACAACAATCCCACCCAGGCTCGCTCCCCGAAACCCCAAATATTTACCCTGCTCATCCCTCTAATATACGCATCCCGGGATACTAAAGGACAATTTAGCATGGCCAATCCAACTAACCTGCATATCTTTGGACTCTGGGAGGAAACCGGAGCACCCGGAGGAAACTCACGCAGAGGGACAATGTGCAAACTCCACACAGACAGTGACCCAAGCCAGGAATCAAACCCAGGCCTCTGGAGCTATGAGGCAGCAGTGCTAACCACTGTGTCACCATGCCGCCTGTTAAACTTAACTTCCAACCTTGGATGGAAGTCCTGCCTTGCAGAACTGTCAGCCAATCAGATTAGCCAATTGCTCCCCAGCCCCCTCCAGGCACAGCACTATAATTGCCGGAACAGGTAATGCAACACCATGCCTGAGCCAAAGTCCTGGGACTGCACTTCAGATAAGTCCTGGTGTTGTTAAACTTCTTACTTCAGATAAGTACCAGGGATCCCAGGGGGTGGGTGTAGGGTTGCCTGTGGGGAGTGAGGGGCGGGGGGGGAGGGGGGGGGGCGATGCGGTTGGTGTTAGGGAGTAGGCCAGAGGAGGAGGGATGGCTGGAGCTCCCAGGTCTCTGACGGGAAGGCGCCCCCCATCTGAAGGGGCCTCCTCTTTTGTACCCGAAACCAAGGGTGAAGACTTCTTCTATCTGGCACACAGTTCCAACCAGCACTTGCCAGCCTAAAAATTAAGGCTGGGGGCGAAAAGGCCCTTAAGTGGCCATGGGTCTTAAGAGGGGCCTGGACAGGCTTCCTGTCCGATGCCCTGCCCACCCCACTGTGAACTTGCACCTGCATCGGGGCAGGCGGGTCACCGAAGGGATGCCTGTCCATGCAATTATATGTTCAGAACCCGCATGGAGAGCATAAAATTCCAGCCCTGAAGCACAAAATTTATACATGATTTAGTGCTGGAGTATTTTGGTTTCCTCACATGTTGGAGCACTAGAAGTGGAGGACAACAGGTGAATGCTTTGTCTTAAAGCTTCTTAACTATCAGCATAAATGAGGATTTCTGAGTGATTAGGATTTTTTTCAAAGCTGCTCCCACTTAGTAGAGTGCTTTCGAAACTCAGCTCCCTCTGTACGTCAGGAGATTTACAGCAGTAGAGTAGGAGCAGCACCTTTGAAATTCCTGGCCATCTCCTCAGAGGTGATATAATTGACATATTTTAAAAGATGAAGGGAATAGCTTTTGTTGATGTGGAATATCCGAGCTAGATGGGGATAGGAGAACAGAGTCATTGTGGGAGATGTAGGCGCATGTGTGTACAAAATAAAAATGTAAGTTTAATGCTTGGAAGCATTTTTTTACATTTAGCCAAGAAATTCTGGAACAAACCGCCATAGAACTTGGCAAACAAGGGTTCACTGCAGCCCTCCAGAAGGGAAAAGGTGAGCTCCTGATTGTCTCAAGTTACAGAGGCTGGGTATACTGACATAAATAACGACAGTTCGTTGGAGTATGACTTGATTGCCTTCAGGTTGATGAATCATTTCCCAGAGATGCCTTGAGTTCTTTTTTCTTTTGGCTTTTAGCTTCATTCAGGACATTATATCACTTGAGAATGGATTGTGAGGAATTCTCACTTGGCCACGCAGGCAGGTTCAATGTCTGATGGGGGGATGTCTTTGGCAGGAATACAAAAATTGGTTTCACACCAGTGTGAATTTCCCATGGTAGGCCACCATGGTAGATCGGGAAACCTGATGGAGACGGGCATGAAGTTGATTTGAATCCCGCTAATGGAATGTAGATAAAAGCCTGGTCAGAATCTTCCACCCACACCCGATTCTTCGTGACTTCAGCGGGAAAACACGCCGATGCAAATCACCTCTGGAACAACGTAGCATGCGGATGCGGGAACTCACCTGGAACAATATCTGGGACTGCCTCCGCAGTTCAGGACGGAGGACGCCTGAAATCCTGGACTCCAGAACATCATAGTAGTGAGTCACGGCAGCATCTTCAGGTGGATTTCCCAGATTCAGTGTCATTGAGGCGATTCATCTTCCAGCTTTTGGAATTAAAGGATGTCAGGATGAAGTCGGCGAAGGATGATATGGTCCACTTTCCTGCTCACCTCCACAGCAGGAAACATTCCAGGTTCCCGCCTCTGCCATGGGACTTAGTCTCAATGAATCATTGAATCCCTACAGTGCAGAAAGAGACCACTTGGCCCGTCAAGCCTGCACCGACAACAATCCAATCCAGGCCTATCCCTGTAACCCCATCTATTTACCCTGTTAGTCCCCTGATACTAAAGGCAAGATGGGAGAATTTCACCCTTTGAAGATGCATGTAGGCTGCAGAATGTCTGGATGGGACAGGATTGATGGGCCAGCTGGCCTTGTCCTACTTTTATTTATATGCTTATAATAAGAATCAAACTAAACTTGCCAGCAGATGAAGGGGTATTGTTACAATCAGGTGAGCAGGGGTAGGATGACTCTCCTCTCTTTTCCTACTCCTCAGTTGACCAGAACAGTTTTATTAAAAAGGATATGTTTGCCAATTCGGTGAGTATTCAATTGTTTATGTCATGTGACCATAACAGATACATGCAGACAGATTTCCCTGAACGAGAACAGTATTTATTATATTTAACCCAGTCTAAGTTAAATAATAAAAGCACTTCAATTTTCACACACACATTTTCACACATGCTGAGAGTTCACGCACACAAATAGATTGCAGAGTGGGAGGATAAATTAATTGATTCAGAATCCATTAAAGTTAAATGGTATATGGTTCTTGGAGGTTCGTGACTTGAGTAGCTTCTGACAAAACTTAGCGATTCACCAAGATTTGCACCAAGACAGTTTCCAGATGTAAATAGATACTTTATCTGCTCTTTCGAAGATAGCAGCTGCAGAGTTGAGTTCCTTTTAAAATATCTGTCAGCGGCACACGGATAGTCAAAATCAGCAGGCAAGTTCAAAAATTGCAAGTTAGATGGAGAAAGAGAGAGGAAACCAATTCAGGATCTTGGTCCTTTAGTATCTCAGTTGCTTGTCCTGGTTGGCAGAGAAAACAAGTGCTTAAACATACAAAGAGTTGTCCCATGATTCTCTCTCTTCAACTGCACAATTACTCAAATATGGTCTTGGCTAGTCTATTCCAGTGATTAAACCATGGCTGGGAATTCCTCTCTCAGCCAGGGAGGATCCTATTGGCTAAGTGATTATGTCTGATAGTTTGTGTCCACTCAGTTGAGTACCCAGAAAATTGTTTAGATGCTTTGTTGATGAGTAGAAGATGGCTCCCATTCATACTCCTTCAAAGTAATTGTTCCTAGTGAGGCTCTGCAGACAAGTTGACTCCATATTATTGGTTTGGAATATAGAAGGTACACTGTTACAAATGTACAGCCATCTTTGACTGGCATGTGAAATCTTTGAAATGTGGCTTTAGTCCTTTAAAACATCCAATTAGTCTTTTCAAGCAAATTCAAAAGCCATTCTTTGTAAGATCAAGCATGGTTTTGCATCACTATAATTTGAAGTAATAGTCCCTCCTGTTTCTAGGTTGTGTATATTGCAATCAGGTTTATATTTCCGTGGGTGGGTATTATATAATTTATACTCTCACTGTACTATTACCCATTCATATTAATAACATCTATAAAATCACTCAGCAAATCGCAATATACATTTTTCAGAAAAAAAGTAGGAATATATGTGGACATGCAGAAGATACAGTTCAGTAGACTCAAAACATTCACTCTGTTTCTCTCCAGAGGTTGCCAGACCTGCTGAGCTTGTCCAGCATTTTCGATTTTTATTTCAGATTTTCAGCATCTGTGGTATTTTGCTTTTATTTTAGACACATACACTTATTGCATTGCACTGATGGGGTCTTTATCACATAGGGAAGTGAATTTCAGTGCTCTCAGTACTGAATAATCACCCTTGTAAACTTACATATGACCAATTTGGTGTTATCGTAAGTGCTTTGTGGGTGCTATGGCATGGTACTTCCCCATCATCACCGGCTCTTCTGGAGACAGGCTGCTAACCCTTATGCCCCTTTACCTGGTGTGACTTTGGCAGGCGTCCTCTGATCACCTGAGGCTGTTGTTTTCCCGGTGTGGTGGGAGTCTCCTGCACAGTGGCAGGAGGTTCACTGGTTGCTGTGGCACTCTGAGGCATTTTCGTCAATAGTAGAGGGATGGAGGGAGGCTGTGCCCATTAGAAGTGCCCTGAAAGGTGCCATCCAATGCAGCAGCAGCTGCTTATCTGCCACTGTGAGGTCCATTTGATCCTCCCTGCTTTCCTGAGAGCAACCAGGACCTGGATGTGACTCCTGGTTCTCACCATGGCACCAGAGTTCAGAGACAAGGCAATGGAGTGGAGGACCAACTTCTCCCAGAATGCTCCAGTGAAGTCCCTCTGCTGCTCTTCCTCCCGTTTATCACTGGAGGGGTTCTTCCGCTTCCCACTTCTCAGTAGATGTTGCTGGGCCGGCTTCTCCGAGGATGCTCCAGTGAAGTCCCTCAGCCGCCTCTACCAGATGTTGTAGTATTTCTCCAACCTGGAGTGGGAAGTTCCATTTGTCAACTACCTGGAGGAACTGAGGCAGTAATATTAATATCCTTATAGTACCATCTTCAAACCTTTGGGGTTTTCACTTGTTTTCTTTTGTTACTTCTGATCCTCTATAATCTGTTATAGATCTTCCCTATCTCGCTGACTTAGCTTCTGGTTGGTGCCAAAAGACTAAAATTTAAGGAACTATTTTTATTTGGTGAAAAAAATTATTTTCAATGAGTTTAAATACAATTATTTATCAATCTATGAGCCAGCGCTTAGAATATCTTTCCAGCATTGCCTTTGAAATATTGGGCTGGATTTCCTGTGCCCCTGCTGGACCTGCTTTTGATGGTTGTGGAGGTGGGGGGATGGGGTGTGTGCAGGCTCATAAATTAGATCCGATGGCTAGTCCACCACCTTCCCACCCACCTGGACCCATATTGGGTGGGCACCAAAATAGGCAGCCCACCCATCATATTTAACTGAATAATTCAAGGTTAATTAGCCATGAGTGAGCCTATTGACCTGAAAGATAGGGAGATAGGTAGGAATAGGAGTAGATCATTTAGCCCATTAAGCCTGCTCCACCATTCAATTAGATCATGGCTGATCATTTACAGCAACACCACTTTCCCGCACAATCCCCATATCCCTTGATGACAATCTCCAGAAACCAATCAATTTCTGTCTTGAACATACTCAATAATTGAGATTCCACAGCCCTCTGTGATAAAGAATTCCAAAGATGCATCATCCTCTGAGTGAAAAAATTTCTCCTCATCTCACTCTTAAATGATCAACCCCTTAACCTTAAATTATGTCTTCTGGTTTTAGATTCATCAACCAGGGAAAGCATCTCATCTACATCCCATCCATCGTGCCCTGCAAAGATGTTGGAAGTCTGTAATATCCTGGCCCATGCTAAAATATGGTTGTCGTTGACAGTGGGTAGGAATGGGCCTGCCATTTCTTAAGGCCTCCATGAGAAGAGGGGCGGCACGGTAGCACAGTGGTTAGCACTGCTGCTTCACAACTCCAGGGACCTGGGTTCGATTCCCGACTTGGGTCACTGTCTGTGTGGAGTTTGCACATTCTCCTCGTGTCTGCGTGGGTTTCCTCCGGGTGCTCCGGTTTCCTCCCACAGTCCAAAGATGTGCGAGTTAGGTTGATTGGCCATGCTAAAATTGCCCCTTAGTTTCCTGGGATGCGTGGATAAGAGGGATTAGTGGGTAAAATATGTAGGGATATGGGGGTAGGGCCTGGGTGGGATTGTGGTCGGTGCAGACTCGATGGGCCGAATGGCCTCTTTCTGTACTGTAGGGATTCTATGATTTCTAGGTGGGATGAAGGACCCCTGGGGGGAGGGGGGGAGGGGGCAACTCATTTAAGAAGTACCCTGTGTGCATTGAGGGAAAACCAGACTCCAAGAGGTAACCCTTCCCTTCCTGCTGCCTATCTTCCAAAACCCAGCACCCCATCTCTGTACCCCTCCCTGTATTCTAGGATCCCTCCTGGCTCAAAAGCCCCAGAATTTATCTCAATGGGGCAACCGTCCAGCTTCTGCATGCTCATTCTTCCAGTTCTGGGAGTGCTCACTACTGAGCATCAGCACTGTCAGCTTGGTCAGTAGCTCCTGATGGCAGGACTTCCGCTAACTGAGGGGGGAAAAGTCCCACTGTTAAACAATATAGCCCATCCCTGACATGCTCTGCTTGCGGGACAGGCTTCCTCACAGCGTGCCAGGTACCGGACATACGACCACCCCATCTCCCGAAAAATTCAGCCCATTGTTTAATAAGTGCAGAACCACTGAGAATTACCTGACATAAAACATTTTCAGAAGTCTCACAACACCAGGTTAAAGTCCAACAGGTTTACTTGGAATCCGTTGGACTTTAACCTGGTGTTGTGAGACTTCTCACTGTGCCTACCCCAGTCCAAAGCTGACATCTCCACATCAAAACATTTTATAGTTCATGTGCAATTCTAAACTTCGAACATCTGAAAGCATTAATTTGGAATATATGAAAGGACATTGAGTACTTCCATTGAAAGCGAGCTGGCAAGCATTTCAGAGGAACATGCCAATGTGGTAAATGCTTCACAAATATTTTTCCAGGATAATAAAAGAGTGAACTGCAGCAGGTTAATTTTCATTAGTTATTTGTTTTATGTTCGTTATTTTACAGACTCATGATCTCAAATTTAAATTTTGAAAGAG
This sequence comes from Mustelus asterias, assembly GCF_964213995.1. Lineage (NCBI taxonomy): Eukaryota > Metazoa > Chordata > Chondrichthyes > Carcharhiniformes > Triakidae > Mustelus > Mustelus asterias. The sequence continues at coordinate 40,354,846 of NC_135803.1, forward strand.
CACAATTGCCAAAAAGGGAATTCCTTTTGCTAGGCTGCCTTTCCTCTTCCATAATTAGTAATCCTGTTTGATCTGTACAAGCAAATACAGTGCAGTAATGCAGCTTGAAGAAATCACATCTGTGGTTCCTATGAATTGCTATAACCTATATAAACAAAGTCAATTGGAAGGAGTATTTCAAATGTTAGCATTTCTGCTGATTTCCAAAATCCCTACCATTTATTAGTGATCGGAGTTTATTAATGATGTGAAAAAACATAGTCGTCGCCCCTAATTCCCCTCCACCCACCAACTTTATTTGTTAATACTACTTTGGTCAAGTATTCTCTATGTTTCTGTTTAAAATGTCAGTTGTCATATTCTTTTAAACATTTCACCGTTGAAGTATAATTATATTGGATGTACAGTGGGAAGCCATGAAATATTATATTTTGTAATTTTCTCAATTGATACTCTCCCAGATCATTTTTGAATGATAAATTATAAATAAAGATAATTTGATAACTGACCTATTATTGTCAATTAAATATGATAATTAGCTTTACTTGAAAGTAACAAAAATACCATAAAAGAGCAAATCAATTTGAAGTGGCAAGTGGTGTGAAAATCAATGATTTCCAAAGCTGTAGCCATTCCAAAATGCATGAGTTATGATCTGAGAGGAAAGGAACGCTGTTTACATAGGATCTCCAGATTAGATTATTGTTAAATCCGATGTAGAAGCTCCCTGCATTGGAAACAGGCTTTTTAAAAAATAATTAAATCGGCAATTTAAAAAAAATCCTGCTATATCTATTTATTAGGGCAACCTGAAGATCCACATTTGAATTATAGAATCAAAGAATCATGGAATCCTTACAGTGCAGAAGGAGACCATTCGGCTCATCGAGCCTGCACCGACAACAATCCCAACCAGGTCGTATCCCCGTCACCCCACGTATTTACCCTGCTAATCCCTGACACTGAGGAGCAAATTCCCATGGCCACTCCACCTAACCTACACATCTTTGGACACTAAGGGGAAATTTAGCACAGCCAATCCACCTAACCTGCTGGCTACACCATTTCACAATCAACCACATTGCTGCGGATCTGGAATCACACATAGCCCAGACCACATAAGGAAGGCAGGACATTAGTGGTCCAGATGGGTTTTACAATCATCGATCGTAACCAGGGGCATTTTGGTACAATGTGGACAATTAGGAATTGACCTATACAAGGCCAGTCCCATAGAGTTACATGATGAAGAAAATACACAGTAAACATATTTGTTTCCCCATTATTTTGACCGAAGATTATGGCCTGTAATGAAAGGGTTAATGTAGAAATCGGATGGGTGCAAGACTTGCCAATTACATTGATACTAGTTAATTGCAGTGTTACTGATGGATTAAATCAAACAATTTGAATTAAATAGAACAATAAATAGGGAATCACAGAAACTGGTTGAAATCAGTGCAGGCTGATTGAAACCAGGCAGGTAGTCACTATGGGGCAGGAAGAAGTCATTATATGGCTAAGTCAAAGAGGATAGCTGGGAAATACTCTAACAAACCATTAGCTGTTTATTCACCCAACTGAACAATCAACATCCAGAAGAGGATTGTGGCACAATGTCTCTTACAAACTTTATTCTGTATGTCAACCTCGGAAATATCCCACACAGGAGCACTCAAGGTGGAAGACAGAAGATATGTATCAACAGGGAGTGTTCAGATATAATGGCTGGGATTTTCTGACCTCACCCGCGGCTAAGATTCTCCGGTCCTGCTGCTGTGAATGGAGATTTGGCCAAGTGCCAAATTCTTTGTCCTCACTGGCACCAGGGGCAGACATTGTGGAATTCCAGCCAACATTGATAGGAAGATCCATGGAATGATCCAAGCAGGAATATCTCGGTCAAAGATCACTATTAAGCGACCAAAAGCCATCTCAAATTGACCACCTGAGAGATAGTTTATTATTTAATTAAAACTGTTCTGCTTAAAATTCTCACTAAAGTTGCTGGATTTAGTGTGAGCTTGTGTCAATCATCATTTTCAGTTTCCGAACTTAAGAAACAGGTAACATTACCTACAGGACTATTTTGACTATGCCTATTTGTCATCCTATCCTATCCTTTCCCTGCTATTTTGCCATTGTTAGCTACACTAGTTAAGTGCTGACTTAATTAACATCCTGTATTGTCAAGGCAATAACGATGTGAAATATGACGTATAATAGAAATTTAGAATCTTTACAGTGCAGAAGGAAGCCATTCGGCCCATTGAGTCTGCACCAATAACAATCCCACCCAGGTCCTACCCCCATGTACTTACCCTGCTAATCCCCCTGACACTAATGGTCAATTTATCATGGCCAATCAAACTAACTTACACATTTTTGGAATGTGGGAGGAAACTGGAACACCTGGAGCAAACCCAGGGAGAACGTGCAAACTCCACATAGTCAGTCACCCAAGGCTAGAATTGAACCCAGATCCCTGGTGCTGTGAGGCAGTCGTGCTGACCACTGTGCTACTTTACTCCACTATTACCACCCAATTAAAATAAGCCTTTCTACATTTCGGTGAGCAATCCAGGCAGCTCGCATAAGTGCAGGATATGTGGAGCCTTCCTATTTAACCATTATAGCTAAAGCGACATAAATAGCATGGAAAAGCTTGCCTGAGGACATTGGAAAATTTTATTGGCAAATTCTTTGAAATGATTATTTAATAGCCTTTAGATAATGTTCTATATGCCAACTGTTATTGTAAAAAATAAGTTTGACACCATACTTCCAGTTTGCATTAGTTTAAAACTTGAATCCCATTTGTGCCATTCAAAATGGTTAGAAAAACAGCAAACTAACAAATGCCATGTACAAATGCTGAGTCCAGCAGCTGTTCTTTAGTTGAACAGGTTTACTCTGAAGTGTGAAGGCACATTTCCCACATTGCGTTCTTGTTTCCCTCCTTCTTATCCAAGCATAAATTCCTGAGTATTCATCTGGGTCATGTTTGCTTCTTAAGGCATGTGGTAATTTTGTAATAGGGCAAACAATGGTGAAAAGATGCAAATCATTACATCTTATTAATAATTAAATACAAAATGTCTTGTATTCTCCCTTTAGAAATTTCAGGTTGATCAGCATTCAACTTTTGAAACTTCAATGAATGAATTCTCGCAAGTGTTACAATCAGGTGAGGGGGGGTTGAATGGTTTCCGTCTTTTCCCTTTCCTCGTTTGACCGCAGTTTATTTCTGAAAAGGATATACTTGCCAATTCAGTGAGTGCTTAACTGTTTACACACTGCGACCATAAAAGAGACAATTGTTTACACACTGATTATAAAGGAATCAATTGGACAGGTTTCCTAGAGTTTAACAAAGAAAGAGGTTAACTTTATTATACTTAAGCCCATCTAAATAAAATTCACTCCAACTTGCCCACACAGCATACTCGAAATTCGTACATAAATACACAGGTAAATTGTAGAGTAGGGACAAAATTGGTCAACCTAAGGTCCAGAGCATTAAAAGGGGAATATAGTTTGTCATTTGGTGACTCAGCTGGCTTCTGGCTGAATCCAGTGGCCTTGTGACATTCCTTCGGTGGTCCAGATGCTCCCGATTTAAAAATGTAGATGGCTGATTTGATTGTTCTCCTTCAGACAGTAGATTTGTGTTGAATTGTTTTAAGAAGTCGCTGCCTGCAGCAGGGCATTCCTGGTTGGTCATAGTCAGCAAACAGGGTTCAAAGATGGCAAGGGCAGGTTGGAGAAAGATGGTGGAAGGAAGGACCTGACTTGGGTCTTCTCTTGTCAACATCTCAGTAGTTTGACCTCTTGCTATTAAGAGAGCAGAAGTTTAAACATACAGGCTGGAATCTTCCAGCTGTTCATGCTAGTGGGATCTTCCAGTCTCTATGACGGTGAAAACCCACTGCGTGTTTCCTGGCAGTGGGGGGTGGAGATTGCAAAAAAAGGGAAAGCCTGTCAACAGCGGTGGGACCTGAAGATCCACTGCCGGCCAATGGTGGGCTGCATTCACAGCCACAAAATACACTGGGGGGCCTTTAAAGTGACCTTCACCCATTGATTCAAATATGGTTGAGACGAGTGTATTCCCTCTTGTAAATTAATCAGTGCATATCTGCGAATCCTCTCTTTCTACCCGCAAACCATTGTTCATGTTATTGGGTATAGCATATTCCCCTTGTCGCTTGAGTTCATGTGTGGGAACCCTTTGTTGAATGTCCCTGGTGATTGCCTTGACACTTTTCTAATAAGGATAGGATATGTGATGCACTCATATTCCCCTTGTCCTTAATTAGTCTTGCAGATGCGTGTCTCCATCTCAGTGCGTTCCAATGTGGAGAATATAATGATGCAAAGTTTGATAGCCACTTTGGTCACAAGCTCTAGTCACCCTTTTAGTCTCTGTTTAAAAAAAATCTGTTTGTGAAAGTTCAGTTTGGTTTTCTAGCAGGTAAATTTAAAGTCATTGTTTGGACTGAATTTTCAGAATGGCAGGGCTTCAGCCCCATCAGCTGGAGATTTGATGGGGAAAACATTTTCTCTGACTCCGACAAGCCCACTGCCATCTTACACTCTAATCAGCATTGATTGGCAACAGCTGAGACTTCTGTCCTCACTTGAACAGAGGTCCCGCCTTGTAGAGCTGCCGGCCAATCAGATTGGCCAATAGTTCTCCAGCCCCTCTAGGCACAGGACTGCAGTGGTTGGAATGTATACTGCAGGAACATGCCTGGGATGAGTGTTGGGACATGGAGGCCAGATAAGTAGCAGGAGTTGCAGGGAGGGGACGGTAGGGCATGCATGAGGATGGGGTGGGGGTCACCTGGAGAGTGATTGGGGAGTCGGTGGATAGACGAGTGGGGTGAGATTTCTGGGGGCGTCCAGTTCTTGAGAGAGGGACATTCATCAGACAGAAGTAGGCTTCTGATGGAGCCTCTTCTCTCCCAACCTTGCCACCGAGATTTGGGGTTTGAAATTTTTTGATTCCCCCCCCCAGATCTATCCACCACCCACTTGTCTAAAAATTGAGGGAAATGGCTCTGAAGTAGCCATTAAGTGACCACTTCAGGGTCTTAATTGGGTAAATGGTGGGTTTCCCGTATGAGGTCCTACGTGCTCCATCATAAAATCATAACCAGGTCAGGGCAGGTGGGATCCCGGAGCAAATCCCATCTGTGCAATTTCACCCTCCCACCTGCCTCAAAACCCATTTGCGGTGGAGCATAAAATTCAAGTTGATGATTTTGTGACACAAGGCTTACAATCTAGAAGCCTAAAATTCTGAAATGATGAAAATGCACAGCAGTTCAATAGGCATCCGTGGTGATTCATTATGATCTGATCTTACGATTTTATCAAATAGAGAGCTGACCAATCAAGTCTCAAAATCTAACATTAGTCAAACAAAATAATCAATGTGAGAAACGATGAGAAGCTACACCTCAGAGATAAGAACATAAGAAACAGGCACTGAGTAGGCCATTCAGCCCTTCAAACTTACTCTGCCATGCAATAAGATCATAACTGATCTTCTACTTCAGCCTCATTTTTCTGCACTTTTCCATTATCCCTTGATGTTTTTAAAGTATAGAAATCAATCGATCTTAATCTTGAACATATTCAATGACTGAGTCTCGACAGCCCCCTGGGCAGAGAATTCCAAAGATTTACCATCCTTTGAGTGAAGAAATTCCCTCTCATCTCAATCCTAAATGGCCCACCCCTTATTCTGTGACTATGTCCCCTGGTTCTAGACCTCTTACTCAGCTGGGAGAAACATCTTTCCTGTATCTACTCAACTGAGCCCAATCAGATGACCAATATTAAAAAACGGCATTATCAAATTTCATTTACAAATACACAAATATAAAAAATTCATTTGTGGGACATGGGCGTCACTGATTGGCCAGCATTTATTGCCCATACCTAGTTGCCTGAGAACAGTTGAGAGTCAACCGCATTGCTGTGGCTCTGGAGTCATGTGTAGGCCAGACCAGGTAAGGACAGCAGATGTCCTTCCCTAAAAGACATTAGTGAACCAGATGGGTTTTTCTGACAGTTGACAATGGTTTCATGCTCATTAGTAGATGTTTAATTCCAGATATTTTTTATTGGGTTCAGAATTCCACCATCTGCTATCATAGGATTCGAACCCAGGTCCCCAGAACATTAGCTGAGGATTTTGATTAATAGTCGAGTGATAATACCACAAGGTCATTGCCTCCCCTGAATTAATTTGGAAGATATTGGGTTATTAAATTCTGGAAAGCAAACATCAAGCACATACAGGTTTTTAAGTGAAGCAGCATATCTGGCTTTCTTCCCCTGGGTTTTTTTTCCCTGAGATAATAGTTAATCTCCTGTTCCATTTCCAAGCACCAATATTCAAGGACCTTGGGTGGCACAGTGGTTAGCACTACTGCCTCATAACGCCAGGGACTCAAGTTAAATTCCGGCTTTGGGCGACAGTCTGTGTGGAGTTTGCACATTCTCCTTGTGTCTGCGTAGGTTTCCTTCGGGTGCTCCAGTTTTCCTCCTACAGTCCAAAGATGTGCAGGTTAGGTGGATTGACTATGCTAAATTGCCCCTTAATGTCAGGGGGACTAGCAGAGTAAATTCGTAGGGTTATGGGGCGAGGGCCTGGGTGGGATTGTTGGTGGTGCAGGCTCAAAGGACCAAATGGTCTTCTTCTGCACTGCATGCATTCTATGATTCTTATGTATGTACTTATTGAAGAACCATGAAGTGGGCTTCTTAATCTAACTACTGGGGAACACTTTATTGTAGGTGTGCACTGTTCTACAGTCAAGAACCAGACTGCATAACTAGGTTCCACCCTGGGAGAAGCTGGACCCATCTCAAGGGTCACATGACCCACATTGTTAAAGGGGAATTACTCACCTAAACCCCCAACACACATATATCACACTTAATACCAAGTAGCAGCAAACTCTTCAGCCATAGGGTAACAAGACTGATCCTGACCTCATCAGGTATTCATGCAGATGAACTTCCAGCAAGGGTCACTTGGTAATGTTCAGGAGTGGCAACCTTCGCTGATATTCACTCCCCATTGAGACAAATAGCTACCATCAATCCAGCTGATTAATTATCACAAACGAGGTATTGGACCTTCTTGGTCTTAGCTACTCACTGTCTCAACCAGCTAAGCTAACAGAGAATGTCACAATGGTTTTCTTTTGAAAGAGACTAGAAAAATTACAATATCTACAATAACATATTACCCAAAGGAAAACTCTGTCTTTGATAGCAGAATTTTCATGCACAAATATAACTGAAAATCATATAACATCAAAGGCTAAAACATAACTTCTTTCCCCTAGGAAAACTAAATAGAATATAACGGATATGCATTATTCTCTCAAGAAGGCAGACTTTGCAGCCTTGTTAATAACTAAATCTCATTTGCCAGGATGTTGATTCAGTAAACTTAATTGGCCTTGAATAAAATCAAGCAAGTTTAACCTCATACACAATAGCTTTATTCATTAAGAAAATATATTTAATGCAGCCAGTGTCATACATATCTGACATTAACAACTGAATGTATTTAAATATTAGACTGTATGAATCACTGTTCTGCCAGTAAAAACAAATGGTATCTTAATACGTTCATTCCAAGTCACAATGTTTCAAAGTATACCTTTGTTATACATGACTGAATTTTGATAATTCTATTTAAGGAGGATATTCTGTTTAAAATGTTGAAAGAAAATTCGACAATTTCACCTCATGCCACCATTCGTAAAATGTGTTTCATTTTATACAGTGCAAATTGTTACACAGTATGCGCCAGGCTACATTTTCAAATAAATCTACACAAAGTTCAGAAGTTAGAATTTACTTGAGCTGTCAACAGAGACAGAGAAACTGTTATCCAAATTTAATCAAAAATGAGCATTTCCCAGTGAAAATTGTGTCATGGAGGAGTGCCAATCCTATGGTTTAAATTTACTATGATTTTAATGCAGTATTTTCAAACTACCAAGCACAATGTTTAAATATTTACATCATTAAACACAATTTACCAGTTGGACAATATAAGATGATTTTATTCCAGGGTCATTTTAGATGAGTTTTTGGCACATTGTTCTCAAACTAGAAATGTTAAGCACGCAATGAGTCTACAACTCCCACCAGTAGCTATCATTTCATCAGTTGCCAGCTCGATCAATTGGTGGGACCTATCAAAAATGTAGCGCTCTATTCTGAAGAAAATCCTTCAGTTTGTTTGAGACTATTCCAGACACAAGCATCCTCCTCATGGACTTAGTACGTTAACATAAAATGATTGCAAGTAGAAGCCAAGAACCATTTAGCCAGATAGGGCAGTTTGCTTGGAGATGGCATGCCAGAATTATAAAAATGATACAGACAGTAAACATAAAGGTTCTATAATAGCATGTATGTCACTAATGGACACCAGCAACTACTGAAATACCAAAGTACCTGCACTGTGTTATCCACACTTACCTTTATGATTGCCAAGTCCTGAACTGTATATCCAGCAGTTTTCCAAAATAAATTTTCAGCTCAGTAACGACATGTCTGTATAAGGGAAAAGGACTGTATCAGAACGTGGCTTGGCAAGGGAGAATCAGAATTGTTAGGTGACATCTGTAGTAAAACTTGTTTTATAGGATTACATTCAGCTGGCTAATGAGAGAACAGGGAACATGGAGAGGTTTGTTTAAACAGATGGGTCTTCTCTCACTAATATGAACTGCACAGATTAATTAAATTCTCATAGGCTCAATCTAGTTTTCAGTAGGTATGGAGCACAGGAGAATCAAATGAGCTCCAATGTTGGAGATGTATTGCAACTTCTATTTCTGGCATCAATGCTACGTTTAACAATTTTTCGATCTTATCGGGGTAAGTTCTTTGTCTTCACTGTCAACTCAATATAGAACCCATCTGATTTCCATTCCATTAATTTCAATGGTGAAAAGTTGTTCTGATTCTCTAAGGAACCCAGCCCATTTGATAAACACTTACCCCAGTAACCCCAATGTATTTGACTCCCCATGTTACAACTCAGGAAATATTTAAATTTTTCCATTAGTATTTTGCAGATAATTATTCACAAGCCCATTGCACCTCCATAACACCTGGTCCACTCCTCTATCGCCCCAATACCTTTTCCACTTTCCACAGCACTTCTCTATGTAAGCACAAGAGATGTAACATCTGCTCTTTTACCTCCTCTCTTTTCATCATTCAAGTGGTATTTCCACTGTATTTGTAATCCAGAGATCCAGCGTAATGCTTTGGGTAGCTGGGTTGAAATCCCAACGTGGCGGATGGTGAAATTCGAATTCAGTAAAAATCTGGAATGGAAAATCTACTGATGATTATGAAACCAATGCCATAAAAAAAAACCCATCTGGTTCACTAGTGTCCTTTAGGGAAGGAAATCTGCTATTCTTACCTTGTCTGGACTGTATGATCATAATGAGCATCATTCACCCAGTTTCAATCAATGGGTGGAAATCAGAAAGCTTTCATAGAGTCATAGAGGTTTACAGCATGGAAACAGGCCCTTCAGCCCAACTTGTTCTTTTTTAACCACTAAGCTAGCCCCAATTGCCCGCATTTGGCCCATATCCCTCGATACCCATCTTACCCATGTAACTGTCTAAACGCTTTTTAAAAGAAAAAATTGTATCCACATCTGCTACTACCTCTGGCAGCTTGTTCCAGACACCCACCACCGTCTGTGTGAAAAAATTGCCCCTCTGGATCCTTTTGTATCTCTCTCCTCTCACCTTAAATCAATGCCCTCTAGTTTTAGACTCCCCTACCTTCGGGAAAAGATATTGACTATCTCGCTGATCTATGCCCCTCATTATGTTATAGACCTCTATAAGATCACCCCTCAACCTCCTCGCTCCAGAGAAAAAGTCCCAGTCTCTCCAGCCTCTCCTTATAACTCAAATCATCAAGTCCCGGCAGCATCCTAGTAAATGTTTTCTGCACTCTTTCTAGTTTAATAACATCCTTATATAATAGGGTAAGCAGAACTGTGGACAGTATTCCAAGTGTGGCCTTACCAATGTCTTGTACAACTTCAACAAGATGTCTCAACTCCTGTATTCAATGTTCTGACCAATGAAACCAAGCATGCCGGATGCCTTCTTCACCACTCTGTCCACCTGTGACTCCATTTTCAAGGAGCTGTGAACCTGTACCCCTAGATCACTTCATTCTATAACTCTCCCCACACCCTACCATTAACTGAGTAAGTCCTGCCCTGGTTTGATCTACCAAAATACATCACCTCGCATTTATCCATCTGCCATTTGTCAGCCCACTGGCCCAATTGATCAAGATCCCTTTCCAATCCTAGATAACCTTCTTCACTGTCCACTATGCCACCAATCTTGGTGTCACCTGCAGACTTACTAACCATGCCTCCGAAATTCTCAGCACCGATCCCTGAGGCACACACTGGTCACAGGCCTCCTGTTTGAAAAACAACCCTCTACAACCACTCTCTGTCTTCTGTCATCAAGCCAATTTTGTATCCATTTGGCTACCTCGCCCTGGATCCTGTGAGATTTAACCTTATGCAACAACCTACCATGCAGTACCTTGTCAAAGGCCTTACTAAAGTCCATGTAGACAACATCAACTGCACTGTCCTCAGCTACCTTCTTAGTTATCCCTTCAAAAAACTCAATTAAATTTGTGAGACATGATTTTCCACTTACAAAACCATGCTGGCTGTCCCTAATCAGTCCTTGCATCTCTAAATGCCTGTAGATCCTGTCTCTCAGAATACCTTCTAACAATTTACCCACTACAGATGTGAGGCTCACCGGCCTGTAGTTCCCAGGCTTTTCCCTGCAGCCCTTTTTAAACAAAGGCACAACATTTATCACCCTCCAATCTTCAAGCACCTCACCTATGGCTGTCGATAATTTAAATATCTCTGCTAGGGGACCTGCAATTTCCTCCCTAGTCTCCCACAATGTCCTGGGATACACTTCATCAGGGGATTTATCTACCTTGATGCGCTTTAAGACTTTCAGCAGCACCTCTTGTGTTATATATACACTCCTTTCCATTAAATCTGGTGTCAGGAAGGGCTGCCTCTCTCCCGTCCTGTTCGCGCGTTGCACAGTCCATCAGAAGATTGATTTTCTTTTGAATCGATGGGTGATTGATGGCCAGTGCAGACACGATGGGCTGAAGCACCTCTTGCTTGGCTTGTAAAAAATGATAGTCAATGTAGATCTAGATGTAAAATCTCTATGACTCTATGCCCTTTTTCAATTTTGTATATTATTTATTCTTTTGCAGAATGTGGGCATTGCGAGCAAGTCCAACAGCTGTTGCCCCCGCTTAACTGAATGGCTAGGCCATTTAAGAATCAATCACATTACTGTGGGTCAGCAGTCACATGTAGGTCAGGTTAGGTAAAGATAGATCCACACTGCCTGTGTGAAGTTTGCACGTTCTCCCCGTGTCTGCGTGTGTTTCCTTCGTGTGCTCCAGTTTCCTCCCACAGTCCAAAAGACGTGCGTATTAGGTGGATTGGCCATGCTAGATTGCCCCTTTGTATCCCAAGATGTAGTTAAGAAAGTCCACCAAAGCCTCTACTTTCTCAGCAGCACTGCTGCCTCATAACGCCAGGGACCCGAGTTCGATTCCGGCCTCGGGTGACTGTCTGAGTGGAGTTTGCATGTTCTCCCCATGTCTGCATGGGTTTCCTCTGGGTGCTCTAGTTTCCTCCCACAGTCCAAGGATGTGCAAGTTAGGTTGAATGGCCATGTTAAATTGCCCCTTAGTGTCAGGGAGATTAGCAGGATAAATATGTGGGGTTATGAGGATAGGACCTGGGTGGGATTGTTGTTGCTACAGACTTGATGGGCGGAATGGCCTCTTTCTGCACTGTAGGTATTCTATGATGATTTTGCCATTCAACTAGTCATGGTTTTGGTGAGGGCAAAGATGAGGGTACCATAAATAAGGGAGGAGAAAGCATTAATTCTGGAAGAAAGGCAGCAAAACCACTTAATTTACTTCAGAGTCATTTTGAAACATTTAATAAGGATTTTAAAAGTATTTATATTATTAAGGATTCGACTTTTACGAAAAGTTTGCCAATGGAAGGCATTTTTATACGGAACCTATTATTTTAATCGCAATTCTTCAAATACGGAACCACAGCCTCCCCCCCCTCAACACACACATTTTTAAATGTCAAGCATTCAATAGTTCGATCCACAGAGAGGCTTAAAAGGTTTATACTGAGAGAACACCATGAGGTAAATCTGGGTTTACATTGACTATCATTTTCTACAAGCCAGGCTCTGACATTTTGAATTCTCCAGTACTCTTCAAATCAAAGACAAACCGGTAAAAAATGTAAAACCTTTCCTGGCTCAGTGAGAAAAAAATAAAAACTGCAAGGAACTGAAGATTAAACAATAGTTTTTTTTTAACAAACACTCAAACCATTTAAGCATTCTTCTGTCTTCAGTTGACTCAATAACAATTGTACTGAAATGTGCACATTGACCCCAGGTGACCTTTGACAGAGCTCTTTGTTTTAGACCCACTTAACTGTTTCTTCATCACTCAGCTGTCATGTTGGATGTGAAAATGAAAGTGAGTCCCTCCCCAGGGTGGCCTGTGTATGATGGATTCAAAGACCCTTGCACAGTAGCGACTGTCTCTCTGCCCAGGCAGGAAGGTCATTGGAAAGGTCCACCTAAGCCTGCAAAGAGGCAAGGCATATCCTTGTTATACCCTGCTGTGCCAGGGGACTTAATGGGCTGGGCTGCTATCAGGAAACTCATAGGTTGAGATCCTGGAAAGGAAAGTGCCTTCCGTTTGGGGAACAGAAGCTGAACTCAAAGGAAATGTAGCAGGAGACAGCATCCTTTAATAAAACATTCAGATTTGATTCGAGATGGTGAGATCATTTTTTTAAAAAAATGATTTTGATGTTGCTAGGAGCATGCTGGTGCCTAGCAATGTTGAATACTGCAGAGTGTACACCCGACCTTTGAAATGCAAAGAAACTAGCAATGGAGTTCAATCTCGAAGCGTTCTTTTGGTCTAAAATTAGATAATGACATTAGAATTGCATGAACAGTGGGCAAAACTGAAAGCAAAGAAAGCTGTTATAAAAAGCTGCTCCACACCGTGAATCAAAGTTTTAAGTCTGTGGTACATCATTTCGAGCTGAAATGTACACAGAGCCTTGACTATCTGTTATGTGGAATTGCTGCCTAATTAATAAAGCTTTGAAATATAAACAGTCAAGTTGTGAGTAGCCTTTGGGAGGATAAAAATGTCTTCAAAAGTGGGAAATCCCATTTTTTCTATGTCTGATCAAAAGTATTCCTGGTCTTTGCTTGAAATCCCAAGTTATTTAAATGTTCAACAGTACCATAAAGAAGGCATTGATAAATTTGTGTGTTTACATGTATTACGATTTACTTTGTATCTATCAGTACAAGTACCTAGAACTGACATCTTCTTACACTGCTACTGGCTTTCCTTAAATGTCAAGATAAATAACATTTAAATATTGACTTTGGAAATAGTTGCACCATTGCGTACTGTAACCCTTGAGGGTGATGCCAGAATACATTTGATCCGACACTGTTTATGGTTAAAACTCTTGCACTAGACTTCTTTGAATTTTTAGGAGCAGTAATGGGAATGATCCAACCTCTTGCCACTTGCCTTGTTACTGTTTCTTCACTGGCTTCTTTTCCTCTGACATGCATCTTCATTTTTGTCTCTCTCTGGTGCTCATTCCTTCTAATTCTGTCCATTCCATTTTCATTTTACACAGCTCCTTGATGTGAACACTGGAATTTATGGATACAGATTGCACCTCCTACAGCATGAATGCATCAACCGTTTCACCTCAACACAACATGTATATTAATAATGTACTTTACAGGTTGCATGGTTTGCAGAAAATAAATCACTACAGACTTGACCTGCTAAGCAAATTGTTCTTAGAGGAAAAGTAAATTAAACTTTTCTGGGCTGTTAATAGCATCAGCAGATGATGAGAAATAACCTTGTGTATTTAGTGTAGTTCCCATTGCTAATAGCTGGGTGCGCTTTGTTTGCAATAAGCAATGGAACGGTGAAACAGTGATGGTACTGTGCCTTTAAGAAACGTACTTTAATCATGTTTCTCTGAAGGTTTTTCAAGCAGTTGCTAGCATTTTATTCTAGCACTGTTTTATCTGCAGCCGGTGTCTCTAATTGTTAGTGAAGCAATTTAATGGACATCCTGGGGATGATTCTCCCAAATAAGCTCCAAGTGCTGAATTTGTGGGAAAACTGGTGTAAACCACGATTGTTTTTGGGCGAACTGAGTTGAATGAATCTCAAGGATTCTGTGGATCACAGAGACCGCTGGGGGATTTACGCCAGTAAGGGGGTACGGGGCCTCATCCCCTCCAAGAAGCCAGAATCAGAGCGCTGAGTGGGCCACTGCACATGCGCCGATCTGTCAGTGGGGAGATTGGTGCATGCACACAGGGCCCCCCAATTGCCGGCCTCCTGATCGTTGGCCTCCTGATTGCTTCCCAATCCCCCATCCCGATCGCTGGCTTCTGTGATCCCCCCCCACCCTGATCTCCGGCTTCCATGACCCCCAGTGATCACCGGCTTCCCATACCCCCGCCCCCCCGATCGCAGTGGGAGTTCAGACTCAAGTCTCCCACATCCTGTGCACTGCAGAGGTCACAATCGTGAACCTCATTAACCGCTCGGGATGTGGGACCTATTCACGCCAGAGTCTGACAGTTCCGGAACTCTGCGCATGTGCAGTGGCCCCGATCTGTCAGCCTCTGGTTTGCTGGCCAGCTCAATCACTGGCCAGCCTGGGACCCCCACAGTGTTGTCCCTCCAGCCCCCCCAATGCCCAATCATGGCCCAATTGCGGCCCCCACAAGCATTCCTGGGCCAGCCCCGAACCCCTCCCAGTCCAGGAGCGCCCCAATTTCCAGCCCCCTGCCACCCCAGCAGTGATGATCCCCCCCCATCCACTACCACCCCAGCATGTGGAAGGCAGACCCCCCTGAGAGGCAGACACCCCCACCCCGGTAGACCCTCCCCAACCCACACCGATCGCTGGCCTCCTTCCAGTGCTGACCAATTCCAATGCAGAGTGGCAGCGGGACACCCAACCCCCCATTGATTGTCCCTAAGCCCCACCCTCTAGGCACTGCCATCTAGGTCCCGCCTCCTTGGCACTGCCCGATGCCCGGTGTGCAGTCCCAAGGTGCTCCCTGGATATGGCTACTTTGCCCCTTGAGCAGTGCCAAGAGGCATAGACTGGCACTGCCAAGGTGCCCATGTCCAGGAGGCACCACCGCCCGACCCTCTGTGGGCCCCGACTATCTCCCCTTCCCTCCAGTGGGGTCTTCCGTTAGTTCCCCCGAAAATGGGGAGTTACTCTAAACCTTGCCAGAGTGAAATTGTACTGGCGGGGTGGGAGATGCTATCGGGCCTGGAGAATTCAGTCCCAGGCCCAATTATCACATTCAAATAACATTAAAAATAGATTAAAATTACTTACCTGCTATTCCCGCCAGTTTCCAGTGTGGTCCCAACAGTGCCGAATATCCAGTGCTGGGAGATGTGCACGCACTGGGAACATATGTGCGAATCCCGCAAATTGGTGCATGCACGAATCTCCCAGCCAGACCCGCCAAAAGATTAGTAGGTTGGGATGGGAGAATTGTGGCCCATATACGCAATTTTCCCCCCAAAATATTAAGTGCCCAACAGGCAGAAATACAAAATTTGCCCGCCTGTTTTTGGCCTCCTGATTCCTTCCCAATCCCCCACCCCGATCGCCGGCTTCTGTGACCCCCCACCCCGATCTCCAGCTTCCATGACCCCCAACGATCACTGCTTCCTATACCCCTGCCCCCGATCGCCAGCTTCCGTGACCTCCCATCCTCCATGAAAAGCCTGAATCGCTCCATGGCCAGCCCAATCCCCCCCCCAATGTCCAGCCCCGATTGTCCCTTCCCTCCCAAACACACCGATCCTTAAAGAAGAGTGCGTAGTGGGCTCCCCGCCCCCCCACACCATCACCACCGATCACCCCAAGTAGACTCTGCCCACTCTGGCCACATCCCCTTGGCACTGCCCGGTGCCAGATAGGCAGTGCCAGGGTGCCCAGCTGGACTGCCAGGCTGGCACTGCCGAAGTGGCACCCCCCTATCCCTGGCCTCCGGGGGCGGGGGTCTCAGTGGCCTCTGTCCCCACCAGCAGGGTGATCACGCCTGGTCCCCGTTGATAGGGAGCAGCTTTAATCACCGCTGGTGGGAACTTCTCCCGGTGGGATGGGAGACATTAGTGAACCCGAGCTCGCTAATGACATAGAAATTAACATTTCCATATTGTAATCAGCTGAACATTGATTTCCAACTTGAGGCTAATTACATTTTTTAAAATGGCCTGGGCGAGTTGCGAGTTGCAGTGTCCTGGGGTGAGGCTTCAGTGCTGGGTCCACTGTTATTTGTCATTTATATTAATGATTTGGATGAGAATATAGGAGGCATGATTAGTAAGTTTGCAGATGACACCAAGATTGGTGGCATAGTGGGCAGTAAAGAAAGTTATCTCCGATTGCAATGGGATCTTGATCTCAAGATCTTGATCTTGATGCAGCGGGGCCAGTGGGCTGACAAATGGCAGATGGAGTTTAATTTAGATAAATGCGAGGTAATGCATTTTGATAGATTGAACCAGGGCAGGACTTACTCAGTTAATGGTAGGGCGTTGGGGAGAGTTGCAGAACAAAGAGATCTGGGAGTACAGGTTCATAGCTCCTTGAAAGTGGAGTCACAGGTGGACAGAATGGTGAAGAAGGCATTCAGCATACTTGGTTTCATTGGTCAGAACATTGAATACAGGAGTTGGGACGTCTTGTTGAAGTTGTACAAGACATTGGTAAGGCCACACTTGGAATACTGTGTACAGTTCTGGTCACCCTACTCTAGAAAATATATTATTAAACTAGAAAGAGTGCAGAAAATATTTACTGGGATGCTACCGGGACTTGATGGTTTGAGTTATAAGGAGAGGCTGGATAGACTGGGACTTTTTTCTCTGGAGCGTAGGAGGCTGAGGGGTGATCTTATAGAGGTCTATGAAATACTGAGGGGCACAGATTAGCTAGATAGTCAATATCTTTTCCCAAAGGTAGGGGAGTCTAAAACTAGAGGGCATAGGTTTAAGGTGAGAGGGGAGAGATACAAAAGTGACCAGAGGGGCAATTTTTTCACACACAGGGCTGGTGGTGAATGTCTGGAACAAGCTGCTAGAGGTAGTAGTAGAGGCGGGTACAATTTTGTCTTTTAAAAAGCATTTAGACAGTTACATGGGTAAGATGGGTATCGAGGGATATGGGCCAAATGCGGACAATTGGGATTAGCTTAGGGGTTTAAAAAAAAAAGACTGCATGGACAAGTTGGGCCGAGGGGCCTGTTTCCATGCTGTAAACCTCTATGACTCTATGACTTTTGGAATTGCTGGGTGGAGCATGATTGACAGGTCAGGTGATGCTTGGGTGCATTTTTTTCCCCACAGAAAAGTCCAAGGTTTTAGTTTCATTTTTCTCAGATGCTGTTTGGACTTGAGACAGAAAGCAATGTCTCTCTCCGGAGTTGGAAAGTCTGCTGTCTGTGAGTTGCTGTTAGAAGCTGGTGGAGGCAGCCAGTGTCTCTCTCTCTCTCTCCAGAGTTTCTTTGGAAAGTTCCAAGAATGGAAAGCCTCAGAATTTTAACCCATCATTCAAGGGACTAATTCACAGCAGGTGTTAAACGGCTGGGCCTTCCCTGAGTTAGTTGGCAGGTGATCACATTCAGCCAGCAGCAGGATATTCAAACAGAAAGGCTACCCACTTCCAGAACTTGCAGCATCTGAACAAAATTCAGCTCCAAGAGTATAAGTTCTCTCAGGTTCAATGATTTCAAATGGATTGTAGTCTTGGAGACCATAACAGTGCACAGCATAGAATCACTGACAGTGATTTCTGGATTTCCACGTTTAACTGCGCATGTCCAGACTCTAGAAGTTGCTGTCAGTTTTGGAGGAGCAATGGTGATGGGCGTTAATATGTTCACTGCTAAGACTATGGGGCCAGAGATGACAATGCAGCAACTCATCAAAGTTAATTCAACAGCACTTCCTCCCCTGTGATCTCTACCACGAAAGGAGACAAGTGAAGATATTGTACTATCGTCATAAACGTGAACTTCCTCTCCAAATCACACATTATCTTGACTTCGATAAATATTGTCATTTTTTTACAGCCCTGCAGTTCCATCCTTCACAGCATTGGGGGGGAACACAATCACCATAAGAACTGCAGTGCTTCAAGCTCAAATCCATTACCACCTTTTCAGGGAAGCAAGCATACGAGTTGACGTGCCCTTGTCAATGGCATCACATCATGAGAACTATTATTTTTTAGGTGTTGAGTGTTACGATATGGAGACGATTTTTCCCTCTGTTCGAATTTGGAGCCACTCAAAGGGATATACCTCGCCTCATAATCTTATAGGTGTGTGTGATGTCGTCGAAAGTTATTGGTTTTGGTAAATTAAAGCAGGATCTGTCACTCTCTATCATGAACAATTAACAGGTCTTTTTTTTAAACTGGTGATAACCTTATTATTAAAACAAGTAACAAACTGAATAAAATCCCAATAGAATGCTGTTCAAATGTTACAAGACTCTTTCAGGAACAATGAAATAAGTCATTACAGAATTCACTCATTCAATTAATATACAAACAAGCGTCTTTTGATGGTCTCATATGGAATACTTTCTGAGTTGGTATCTCTCTCTATTTTGATGGTGATTTTTTGAAGACATACATGGAACTGCAGGATTTACATGAGAGCCTTGCCTACCCTCCTTCTGACTCAAGAGGTGGCAAGTATACTCTGACAGTTACCTCCTCTTGTCCGGTTTATATACCTGGAATTACCTCACAGTATTCCTGCGATCTGAGTGGCTTGAGGCTGTCAACAACTCTCACATTTGAATTCCATTGGTTCTGTGTCTCTGCGTGCTGGCTTTAAACTTGTTGGTCCAATTTAAAAGCCTGTTTTGGTTAAGTTGCACCACTAACTGCCAGGCTTTGAGACAAATGTTGCAAAACATGCTTCTGCAGCCTGCTCTTTGCAATTTAAAAGCCACGCATAAGACACACGTTTTTTAAAGAGATAATGCCATATGATTTTTTCTTTTGGTTTTAGCATTTCTTTTCACTATTTACATTTGTCAGTCATCACATTTTTAACCTTACATTCAACTTCACAACATGAGTAATTTTACTAGTGAATGGAACATTGCGATTCTCACACCTATTCCCACGTTTGTGTTACCAGTGCTTCACAATCATTAAAACTTTGCTGAGAGAAAGCCAGGTACAAAATCCTTGGGTTCAATTTTACAGCCTCTCCGCTGATGTATTTGAAACAGTGGATTTGTAAAATAGAGCAGGTAGTTTCCCCGCTGTCATCCTCCCCACTCCTGACCTGTCTCCCATGTTATGATGGGCAGGGAAAGCATCAGGCAGCCCACCTGCCCTTGGGCCTATAGAGACCCTCAACTGATGGTCACTTAAAGGCCTCATTCCATATTTGTCACTGTAATAGAATGCAATCGGGGGTAAATGGAAGCAAAGTGGGCAGCCTGGCTGCTTTCACTGCTTTCACTGCTTGGGCTGCTGTCAGGCAGGAAGGCGGTTACCTCCTTTTGTGGGAAGGGCAGAGGAGAAGAGAAGGGATGTGGGGGTCCCCCTTGCCCAATGGATGCACCGTTCCCAACATTGTGCCCCCAGTTTAAGCAACCCACCTCTAAAGCATGCCCCCCACACCTCCTCTCGCAGTGGTCTGCCAGGCAGGCTCTACCAAAATCCCCAGACTTGCCTGAAGTCCAGGATCCATTTGTCTTCTTCAGGGACTGCTTGTCATCCTCGCATGGGTCACCCGTCAGTCACTTCTGGGGCTACAAAGCTGCTGCCCAATCAGACTAACTGGTAGATCATTAGGACAGAACTTCCTCCTAGATTGGGACACAAGTCCCACTCTGAATCTATTAAGGCTACTCTCCATCACGACCATGCAGCCCAGTTTCAGGTGGGTGGGCTGACCACAGACGTTAGGTCTGGGGAGGGGGGCAGGTACGTCCCCCGCCCACTCCCCCCCTACCCCCTCCATAAAGTCCACCACACTAAGTTGCTTAACTTTATATTCTGTAAGTGAACAATTGAAGAAAACAAATACTGTAATTTAGCACAATGAGAATTGCGTACTAAAATGTTGGCCAGGATTCTCCCAGGCCCTTTTTTTCAGTGTAATCAGCTCTGTACCTGTGTGGAGCTAGTACCATATGGAATTAACAATTTCCATATGATTAGCCAGCTTGGGGTAGTAGTCCCCGGACTCACTGGCATCTCCTCCCCTGCTGGGAGAGGCTCCCACCAGCGGGGTTTACAACTGCTCCCCACCAACGGGGAACAGGCATTCTCACCTCACGGTGGAGACTGAGGCCCCACTCGGAGGTTGGGGGTAAGGAGGAGGTTGCCCCCTTGGACAGTACCAGGTTGGCACTGCCCAAGGGGCAGTGGGCAGTTCCAAAGCGGTGGGGCCATTGGGAGTGGGGCATACTGGGGGGAGTGATCGGTGTTGGGGGGACCAGCTGCCACTCTGCCTTTGAGATCGGTGGGGGAGGCAGTAAGGAGGTGATCAGGACTGGCCATTTGGGGCTGGCCTTGGGGGGTCAGTTGGGGGCTGGCCATGCGGGTGGATAGATCGAAGCTGGGGGGGGTTGGGGGGGGGGGGAGGTGGGGGTGGTCAGGGCTGGCCATGGGAGAGGAGTTCAGGGCTGACCCAGGAAGGTCCAGTAGACCAGCGATAACAGGTTGGGGGGTCAGGAAGGCTGACGATGGGGGAGGTGGGTGTTGGGAAGATTTCAGAACGCCAGCGATCGGGAGGCTGGTGACGTGGGGGGCCAGTACACATGCGCCAATCTCTCCACTGACAGATCACTGCATGCACAGTGGCCCACCCAGAACTAAGCTGCTGGCCTCTCAAGCGGGATAAGTCCCCTCCTCTGCCCCACCAACTTACTGCACAGAGTGTTGGAAATTCGTTCAGGTAAGTACATCCAACAGACAAGCGGGAAATTTTCCTGTTTTCCAGCCCGTTGGACACTTAGTTTTTTTTTGCGAGGATCCCAGCCATTATGTCTGATCAGTAATCAACTATGGGTGTGTAGCCAGGAACATTTGGCAAGAGGAAGAAAAGAAAATCAACATACTTCAAAATGTGATACTTCAGAAGGATACTTCGGTAAGTCGGGTCGATAAAAGAACGAACAGAAGAAGCGCTGAATGAAGAAGAACATGCAAACTGTTAAATATCAAAGAAGAAAAATGGAGCCTTTGGGACCAGCAAAAGAGCTGAATTGTCTAATCACCATCGTAAGAATTAGTGGATCAAGAGAAAGAGGTTGGCAGTGAAAGAAGCAGCTGGACAACATTAAAAACTGGTTTAACCAGAGCTCCAATAACCAGGTCACCCCTGTTGCCATGATTTAGGTCATGTTAGCCTATGATTCTCAGTATGGCTCTTAGATGATAAAAACAAGCTCTTTTCCAGTTATTTCTTATCATAAAGGAAGTAGCAAATCACACTGTCCCATGTAGCCAGTTTTTCATCCTTTCTTTTCACTGAGTCAGGCCAAACATTCATCCGAACCTGGCTGGCTCCCTTCACAGGCTGAGGCCCCAATCTTATTCCCTTAGCAGAATTATTTTTCCACTAGGCCCTCTACATGTGGATCTTTGTTCTTTTTTGTTTTCTCCAGGGACAAGGAGCTTGGCAGTGTTTTGCTTGATTCCTCCTCCACTCGATGATTGGGCTTTAATGACCCCAATGAAAATATTTACATCCTCCCAAGGTTGCATGCTACCTGCCAACCCATGCCATGTGTACAAACCTACCATTGCATGCATATTTCTGAAATGAATACTTACTGTCACGGATTATTATTGGTACCAGTCTAAATGGTGTCAACAATAATATTCCAAACCATTTTGTTTGTTCTAATCATTTTCAATGATCAGAACAAACAGAGTGAGACTTTGGGCGGGATTTTCCGACCGCATTCGCCCCAAAACCAGAAAATCCCACCCAAGGTCAATGGACCTTTGCATGGTTTCCCCCCCCCACCTCCACCACTCCCTCCCCCCCCCCCCCCCACCCCCGACCCATCTACCCGCTAGGATTCCTATGGTGGGACAGATGGGAAAATTCCAGTATTTATCTTTGTGAACTTACACTTAATATATACAAACCTGTATTTATGTCAGAAAATGCTGTAGGTTCAATTTGAATTTTTTTTCGATCATATAACCAATAATCTCCACTCATGGCACCACTAATTACACAAAGGCATTACTCATTATAACATCACAAAAGATAGCACAAATATTTAAATAACATTCCATGTTTAGCCATGTAAATATTTTAGTTATTAACATTTCTCATTCAAAGAAAAGGTATATTATGTATTAATTTTGATTCTTGGTAGCTATGTATTAGCATTGTGTATTAATATATTCATATATTCACTGGAAGTGACATCACAGACCCCTCGCGCGGGAAGCTGCCAGAGAGAAGAAGCAGCCATGTCGTGAACGACACTGTGTAAATAAAGCTCCGTTATTTTAAACCCTCCATGCTTCCCAGCGTCAATTCTTCAATATACAACGTAAAAATGACCATAAGAGATTGTCAGAAATTATGATTTTCTGATCAAAATTAATTAATGTGATAACTAATTGCAAAATATTATCCAGTTATCAACATCAAACACAGAAGTGATGTTAGCTGAAAATTTCAGAGATCTGGAGTTAACCAAAACTCAGTGCTGCAGGCACTGTCACAGTCATCTGTGTTCTCATTGCTGAAGACCGTGTACCTTGCAGCACTGCTCATTATACCTGCCAGTTAACATTAATGTCAGTGTGCCCTCAAACTCCTTCCACTCTGACTCATTCCAAGGATCAGCTGTGGACCTTGGTGGCATCTTGCAGACAGCAACAACCATTCACCTTGCAGATCCCTGATGAACTCTTTGCCAGAGCTGGACAGTACATTCATTTAACAATGTGGCCTTGCAGGAAGCGAGGGCAATAGTTTTAGCCTCCATTGCTGGATTCCTCCAGGTTCAGGGCAATATTGATTGTGCCCATGTGACCATGGAGGCACCCAGCAACTGCCCACTTAGATTCATCAACAAGTAAGGCTCCCACTTCCTCAATGTCAAACTGGTCTGCGACCACAATAACTGTTTCCTCCAGGTGAATGCTGAACTTCCTGGCAGCCTTCATCTCTACTTCGTCCTGCCCCTTTAACACTGCTTCAGCCTTTCATTTCAATCCCAAAATGCCTGGATTGGTCATAGAAACATAGAAAACAGAAGCAGCAGCAGGCCATTCGGATTTTTGAGCCTGTTCCACCATTCAATATGATCATGGCTGATCTTTTATCTCAACGCCATAAAGGCTCTCCTCACATCCCTTGACATGTTTAGAAGCTGGACATTTATTTGTTTGCTTCATAAAAATTCAAGTGACTTGGCCTCCATAGCCTTCGGGGGTAGAGAATTCCATAGGTACACCACCCCAAAGTGATAACGTTTCTCCTCACCTCAGTCCTACATGGCCTACACTATATCCTGAAACCATGACCTCTTGTTCTAGACAACCCCCCTTCCCCCCACCAACTGCCAAGCCAGGGAAAATATCATTCCTGCATCAAGTCTCTCCAGCTCAGAATTTCATACATTTCAATTAGAGTCTTGCCTCCATTGCCAGCTGGTGCCTTCCTTGTGGTTTGGTGATCTCCACAACTGTCTTTCGCAGCATTGCCGCCTCCTCAACTCCCCATGATACCAAGAGAGTGGTTACCTCCTGAATTGCCTGAGTGCTTCCTGTTCACTTTCCCTGCCACCTGTGATGAGCCAGTGATGTCTATCTCTCAGTGGTCTCTGTGCCATTTATCCTTTCATGGGACCCATCTAATTCCTTGTGGCTGCCACGACTGACTCCTCACTCTGCGTCTAATTCCATTCAGTTGGTGTACCACAGATAGCATGTGCAAACCTCAACATTCCCCTTAACAAACACGCATTGAGCTTTTCAGCAATCTGAATTGGCATTCATAATGGACTGTGCAGGATCTTGTGGCTGCCATCTAAATTCCCGTTATAATTGGTTGTGCCTGGAATGGCATCAAGAGTCAAGCATGCAGGCCAGTGCTGGTATTTTTGAACCCTGCTGCCTCCATTCCTACCTCTGGTGGACCTGGAAATTCAGCCCATAAAGTCAGTGTGCGGAACAGAACTGGTTAATCAAACAAACTGTTCAGCTTACAACGAAAGGCGTGTGGATCCTTAAACGCCCTTTGGAATCCATTATCAAGCATGGTTTTTAAAAGATAATCTGTTATTTTGGTTTGTTATTAATTGTGGAAATCATCTAAATTATTGCGATCATAAATTTATCATAAAACACTTGTCTAAATATTTTTTACATTTAAAATTCTAAGTATTAATTTACAAATTACATGTGTGCAAATTACAGAGCTTTCACTAGTATAACAAATTTTAAAAGTTCTCATTTGATCTTTAATTGTATGATTTATGTGTTTGAAAGTTAATTAACAACACTTTAATGTCATAATACTCAAACTGAAGAGTTGTATTATATTGGAAATACTTTGTCCAGATGTATTACACAATTGGAATTGCTTCTGTCACTAATGAACGATAAATACCTAAAGCAATGAGAGAAAATTACCTTTAATGGTATGAATTGTGCTGCAATTGAGATGCTTCTCCCACCACTCCTCATGGTGCTGAGAAAGTAAGGCTTTTACTATGTTCTTTACTCCATTTGTTCTCTGGTACAAATGGACATAATGGCCAGGATTTACTGTGCCATTCGCTGTGGAGGCAGCCCACCATTGGCCGGTGGCGAGATCTTCTGTCAGCAGGGTTTCCCGTTGAATACAGCCGTTGCCATTGTGAAACCCATGACGGGGGTACCATGAACAGCCAGAAAGTTCCGACCAATGGGTTTGATGAATATTCTGTCCATTTCCGACTCAAAATTGCGATCAGCATTCTGTGTTTATTTTTATTTCTTTCATAGACATCATTGGCAAGGCCATCATTGGCTGCCCATCTCTAATGACCCTTCAGAAGGTGGGGGTGAGCCACCTCCTTGAACTGTTGCAATCCATGGGGTATGGATACATCCATAGTGTGCTAGGAAGGGAGTTGCAGGTTTCTGATCCATTTACAATGATGGAACAGGATGGTATATAACTCAAAAGGGAACTTGCAGGTTGTGGTGTTCCCATACATCTTTTCCACGTGAGAGAGGACCGGGGTTTAGAAGACACTGTCAAAGGACATTATAGAAACCCAATCTACTTAGGCGTGGCTTCCTACTTCAAACAGGCAGGTACTCCGGCTGTGCATCTCAGCAGTCTACCCAGGATTCTCACATTAACTGAACCAGTATCACTTTTTGATTGCTGGTGTCCTGTTTACACCAGTTGAGAGCCATAAAACTGCCCTTTGCAATTTGAGAAGTATATTTTGATCATTTTGTTTAACCATTGGGAACCTTTTTTGAAAACACCATTCCCACACTTAACATTCCAGCAGGAATTATTGGATGGTGATCAAGAGCAAAAACACTAAATCATTTTTGAAAACTTTTTTCTTCTTGTGGCACGGAAACTCATTTTTATGCCTTCACCATTTTCCTGGCAGAGATCAGTAAACAGAATATTGAGTCAATTTTAGTCCTCCTTTCAATATGAAAATCAGGCTCTGAATATATTATTGAGCCCTGACTGCAATTGTAACTGGAGGAGTGAATGTAGAAACCATCATCCTGCCAGGCCAACATATTGACTATCTATCTGATTTATGCCCCTCATTATTTTATAGACCTCTGTAAGATCACCTCTCAGCCTTCTACGCTCCAGAGAAAAAAGTCCCAGTCCATCCAGCCTCTCCTTATAACTCAAACGATCAAGTCCGGGTAGCAGTGCTGGGGCCACAGTTATTTACAATATATATTAATGAGTTGGACAAGGGAAGTGAATGTACTATTGCCAAATTTGTGGATGACACAAAGATAGGTGGGAAGGTAAGTGGTGAGGATGACACAAAGGACAGAATTTTCCAGCCTCCCAGCTGCATGTTTCTTGCCGGTGTGAGATAAAGTGCCATTCATTGGTGGCGGGATTTTCTGTTCCCACCGCTGTCAATGGGAATTCCCATTGAAGCTACCCCATGACGTCAGAAAACCCATGGGTCGGGCTATGCTGCCGGCAGGACCAGAGAATCCCGCCGGCATGAATGGCTGGAAAATTCCATTGTAAGAAGTTTAACAACACCAGGTTAAAGTCCAACAGGTTTATTTGGTAGCAAAAGCCACACAAGCTTTCGGAGCTCCAAGCCCCTTCTTCAGGTGAGTGGAAATTTCCAGCCAAAGAGTCTGCAGAGGGATATAGACAGGTTAAGTGAGTGGGCAAAAACTTAGCAGATGGAGTATGATATTGCAAAGTGTGAAGTTATGCACTTTGGTAGGAAGAATAAAGGAGCTGAATGTTATTTAAATTTAAACCTGGAAGCATTGTAAACTGTGAAGAGGACAGTGTAGAACTTCAAAAGGACATAGGTAAATTGGTGGAGCAAGTAAGCAGGTGGCAGATGAAGTTCAATGTGGAGAAGTGTGAGCTGATGCACTTTGTTAGGAAGGAGACACTATAAAATAAGGGGTAAAATTCTAAAAGGGGTGCAGGAGCAGAGAGACCCGAGCGTATATATGCATAAATCATTGAAGGTGGCAGGACAGGTGGCGGGAGCAGTTAATAAAGCATATAGTAGCCTGGACTTTATTGATAGGGGCATAGAGTACAAGAGCAAGCAGATTATGCTGAGCTTATACAAGACACCAGTTAGACCTCAGGTGGAATATTGTGTACAGTTCTGGGCTCCACATTATATGAAGGATGTGAACACACTGGAGAGAGTACAGAAGATGTTTACAAGAATGGTTCCAGGAATAAGCTGGGCTGAATGTCCTACTTTGCTCCTTTGTCTCATGTTAATTCTCCCAGTCCTTATGCTGCAAAGGGGCCAATGGGTTTTCTGTCTATGGTGACACAACCCCCACCAGGGATTTGAAACCAGAGCATAAGGATGCAAGTTACTACTTTTCTAAGCTGTCTGCCTCATTATCACACTACGAGCTACATTTTAGGGGAACCAAAGAAAAAAACTGTGATAAGATTTTTGCTTCAGTGATGATGAATAAAGGGGGAATTCCAACCCATGAGTTGGAGTACAAGGAGTGAGTTATGGCATAATCAACCTCACAAATTTAAAGGCTTCACTGCAAGACTGGCACAGGGCCAGCTCATTATATATGGTAATTACAAAAATTATACTTCCCCGACCCAGCTCTTTCAGGATAAAATAAGTATGCTGGAGGGCTTCTTTCATAATCAGCAGAGTGTTTGAAAAATGGCCTGCAGTGAGCAAGTGTAGGTGGGGGTTGTTTCAGCTCTCTTCTAATTATTTTCCTCATTTACATTTCTACCAAAATGTAGGATACTGAAAGCGTGATCAAGGAACATGGAGTCCATTTCATGAGTGAGGAAGAGCCCTTAAAGAGTATGTGGACACATGAAGGTACTGTTGGCAAGGGCAGAAAACACAGTGGCTCAGCACTGTACCATAATCATAGAATCCCTACTGTACAGAAGGGGCCATTCGGCCCATCGAGTCGACACCAACTCAGCATCTCACCCAGGCCCAGCCCCAGCCCCCAACCCTATTCCCGTAACCCCACACATTTCCCCCGCTAATCCAGCTAACCTACACATGTTGGGAAACTAAGGGGCAATTTAGCATGGCCAATTCACCTAACCTGCACATCTTTGGACTGTGGGAGGAAACTGGAGCACCCAGAGGAAACCCACGCAGACACGGGGAGAGGTGCAAATTCCATACAGACGGTCACCCAAGGCCAGAATTGAACTCGGGTCACTGGCGCTGTGAGGCAACAGTGCTAACCACTGTGCTACTCATAATAAATGATGATCAATGGTTTTAATGATCACATGTACACTTATAGCAGATGCTTCTTTTTGCCACCTTTCATATAGCCATATAAAAATTATGGCTACAAAAGCAGGTCAGAGGCGAAGAATCCTCAGGTGAATAACTAATTTCCCAATTCCCCAAAGTCTTTCCACAATCTACAAGGCACAAGTCAAGAGTGTTGTGGAATACTCTCGACTTGCCTGGATGAGTGCAGCTCCAATAATACTCAAGAAGCTTGACACCATCCAGGACAAAGCAGCCGGCTTGATTGGCACTTCATCCACAATCATTCACTCCCTCCATCACCCACACACAGTAGCAGCAGTGTATACCACCTACAAGATGCACTGCAGGAGTCCTCCAAGGGGGGGGTTCACCGGCCACATTCGCTGCTAGTGGGAACCCCGATGGCCCACTGAATGGGGCATCAGCCAAGGAGTTAGTCCCCCACACCACGCAGGCATGAGGGTGACCTGAATCGACTCTGCCCTCAGCCCCCACCCCTCACAGACCCCTCCACTCAGTCCCCTCTCAGACCTCCACTCAGGCTCCCAGTCAGACCACTTGCCATGGGAGTGGCAATGGTGCACTGCATCTGACACTCTGATAAAGACAACTTGGCCTGATGCCTTGGGTCCAAAAGGCAGTCGGGGGGGAGGGGTTCAAGGAGATAGATCCAGTGATTAATTTCACCTCTGCGGCTCCCAGGCTGCAGAGAAAGGATCCCTCAAGGGGATTGGGTGGGTTGGAGGCAAGGGATTGACCTCACCACTCTCCTTCGGGATGTGAGTCTCATCATTGGACTGTCCCTTTTAGCCATGACATGTTGATTTCAGGCGACTCTGTGATCAACATCTTCATTCCTATCTGTCAGCTATCAAAATAATGAAGTGGCCTGGTCACTGTAACCTTCATTCCCCAGATAGCTGGCAGGTTTTTAAATCACTGCAGCACTCCATTCTGCAGCAACAATTTCCCTTTCTCTGTGTCAGAAGCTGCAGGTGTGAGCAGACCCCTTTGAAGTCCTCTGACAGAGAGGAGATGTCACTTTCACTGGAGTGGTGGGTGGAGGGAGGGGCGAGTGGTACTTGGGCTTTTCCATAGCTGTGTACTCAGCCTGAATGTATTCAAATAACTTTTATTTGAATTCCCTGAGCCTTGCTAGCAAACTAAAACCTTAGAAACCCTCTCTATTCCATTGGAAACCTTTGATCTCTATCAATTCCATGGTGCATTGATTTGAAATAGACTTCCACTGTTCGCTGAATGGATTTCTACTCAACCTCCAATCAGCTGTATTTATGCTTGTATGCATCTCAAGTGTCTCAATTGTTCCCAACAGCAATGTTTACATGACTCTAAACCTGATTGACAGGTGTGATTTCTTCAAAGGGAATGTGTCCAAAAAAGAGGAAATAAAACCACTTCTTTCCTTTGAAGAAACGGGGTAGTGCACCGTTGGCACAGCCAAGGCACGTGGCCTGCAGGGGTCCTGAGTAGGCATCTGAAGGGGGAGGGGGCTGTGGGGTGTCTGAAGGGGGAGCAGGACTGAGTGGGGGTCTGAGGGGGGAAGGTGGCTGAGAGGGGGTTTCGGGGGGGGGGAGCTGAGTGGGGTCTGAGGGAGAAACGTGGCTGAGTGGGGCTCTGAGGGGGTAGGAGGCAAAATGGGGGTCTGAGAGGAGGGGAGGATCACCCTCATGCTTAAGATCTGGAGGGAGGTGACCTGTTATTTGAGTGGTGAGGGGGGATGTCCCTCTTTGCCAAGGGGGTAGGTGGTGCTTCCCGAGGGAGTCACCTTTTCTGTTTTTGTGGGGACGGGTCCTCTCTCCTAGCACAGAGATCGGGGCGCCATTTAAAAATGGCGTCCCAATCTCTGAACAGCCGGTCTGGCCAGCGTGAATTAGGAGATGGCCTAATTTGCATCTTTCAGGTGGGTGAATCTTACCCGATGGACACTGCCAGCGCCAATGAGAAACAGTTCTGTTTTCCAGCTGGTATGGGCATTTAGCTCCAATTTGGGTGAATTGGGCTGCAAGACTCCCCGACAGCACCTTCCAAACCTGTGACCTCTACATGAGAACACCACCACCATCTGATTGTTCCCCTCCAACCTACATAACATCCTGACTTGGAAATATCGCTGCTCCTTCAATCTCGCTGGGGCAAAATCCAGGAACTCCATCCCCAACAGCACTGTGGGTGTACCTACGTTACATGGACTGTAGCGATTCAAACACGCAGCACACCACCACCTTCACAAGGGCATTTAGGGATGGGCGATAAATGCTGCCCTAGCCAAACTGGAGGAAACCCACGCAGACACGGGGAGAATGTGCAAACTCCACACTGACAGTGATCCAAGCTGGGAATTGAACCCGGGTCCCTGGCGCTGTGTCAGTAACAGAGTACTGGGAGTTAAAAGTGTGATATTCACTGCCACTTCCCTCCCTCTACAAGATTTGGATAACACTCCTCATGGATTTCTTGCTCCCAATTCCGTGAAATGTACCACTCTTTTGTTGATCCGTGCTGCCATTGCTCTCTGCCAGGGTG
Source organism: Mustelus asterias (assembly GCF_964213995.1). Classification (NCBI taxonomy): domain Eukaryota; kingdom Metazoa; phylum Chordata; class Chondrichthyes; order Carcharhiniformes; family Triakidae; genus Mustelus; species Mustelus asterias. Next base: position 40,385,647 of record NC_135803.1, read on the forward strand.
CCTATTTCCTCTAATGTTGCGAGTCACGACCTCCCACATTTACATTCTACTCCACAATGGCAGCAATTCAGGGTCTCATGGAGCATAAGTTCCCAATGCTGTTTTAATTCCCTTTTCCCTTAGGTATAGCCAAGGCATTACAAGTTAGATTTACACAGCCTTCTTACTCCTCGGTTAGTACGTGATTGCACAATTCAGTATGGGATTAGGTCTGAGCTGTCATAGTGAGCCTAAATCCAACCTCACCTTACTTTTCCAATGCTCCATTTGACCCAGGAAACAATAAACACTATTTTTAATTATTCAATAGTCTAGTGCATTATTTGGACAAGTTTAGCATTTGCCTCATCAACTTTTACACTGACTACTCAGTAATGACCGACCTAAGCCACATTCCAAAATCCTTCGAAACTAATGAATATGCAACTTACCCCTGAATACCTTACATTTTGAATACAAAAGTACATAAGATTGTTAACCAAGGTCACAACAAGTTAGGTACATCATTTGCGAGTAAATATATACATCAAATTAACTGGCATGATAATGCATGTTTCTGAATAAAATAGGAAGATAAACATTCAATGTGGTCAACAATTGGACTTGAATAAATTTAAAATTTTAAAATTTGACACTATCAGCCAATTAGCAATGCACATATGATAAATTGCTAGTCTAATATCTATTTATCTAATCAACCCAAAAGGAAGAACTTACATAGGCAGCCCTCATGCAATTAATTTAGAACTGACTGAATAATATGTAATTTTCTGATGAAAATTCATTTAGCCAAATGGATTTATTCCAATAAAAAAAATTCCAGGAATCATTAATCTGAATCCAGACAGAAAATCACAAGCCATTTCAAATAGGCAGAGTCCTAAAGAAAGAATAGCAATCTGCTCATTTCAACAGCTCAACTCTCATGTTTGTGTTTACAATTTCAATATAATAATCCAACAATTCTCAATCAATGAGCTCTGCTCATTCGTTCAGGAGCTTTGACTGTCTCCCGTGAAAGTGGTTCTCTTGCATCTGTTCCAAAATATTTAGTTGGAAAACCTGGAAACTTACTTGTATTTTAGATTGCAATATTTATCCAGGTCTTTCTAGCTGTAAATTTGCTCCGTCATATTCAAGTGGGGAGAAACACTCTTTGAACTTCTAACTGTCTGATGATGGTGAATTTTGTATTTGTACTCTCTAATTCTAAATCAAGGGCAATAACTTTCTAACAGTCACGTACTCCTCACTGTTATTCTGGAATAACTAGAAGATCTTATTGTTTGTGGTGAGTCAGAGTTTTTTGGAAGAGGCTGCTTAAAGAATTCAGTCAATACTTTCTGAGATTGTACTACGATGAAGTGAAGTAAGTTTTTCCCTTAATTTGTGATGGATTATCTAGCCTAAGTTCGCTTTCCCGTGCCTGGGTGCCAGGCTAGTGGAGTACAATAAAAATGCACCCCGCCTAATAATGTGAACATATCTACTTTGCTAACTTCAAGGTGTTATCATGCTGGCACAGCATTCTCCTTCCATTGGCATGAACCTGTGCTACGGACTGAGGATGAAATGAGAGACCTGGTGCAGAGCCTCTAACCATGTCAGAATGCAGCAGACAGAAGACCATCTCACAATGATCCTTTTCAAAAGGAGGAATTTATGCTCCGGCAGGGCCTCTCAGGTAGCATTCAGATCCTTCAATCAGAGAAAGACTGGATTCAGAGTTGAAGGCTTACTATTCATAGGTGTCTCTCTAAATAAACATTGTCTGATAATCAGAGTGGAAAATGAGAAGGAAGAAAGGAATAAGTTGTGTTTGTATGGGATTTTTCCCAACCTTGAGATGCTCTCATCATTAGATGCTCCATTACCAATGAAGCACTTCGGCAGTTGTGGTGCTTCTCTTTTTAAGGATCAATTTGCAGAGTAAGAACCACATGACCCAGGGAACCAATCGGGGAGCAGCGTGAGGGATCACTCTGGTGACTACAGGCTTCTGTACTCAGAGTCATCTCGGGAGATAATTGCAGCAATGAGGCTGCAAACTTCTGTATGGTTTTAACCTCTAAAATAAACAAGTTGTGTTTTCCCTAAACTGGTGAACAAGCATCGATGTCCCGAGGCATGGTACATTGGGGAAACCATGCAGACGCTACGACAACGGATGAATGAACACCGCTCGACAATCACCAGGCAAGACTGTTCTCTTCCTGTGGGAGAGCACTTCAGCAGTCACGGGCATTCAGCCTTGGATCTTCAGGTAAGCGTTCTCCAAGGCGGCCTTCACGACACACGACAGCGCAGAGTCGCTGAGCAGAAACTGATAGCCAAGTTCCGCACACGTGAGGACGGCCTAAACCGGGATGTTGGATTTATGTCACATTATCAGTAACCCCCACAGCTTGCCTCCTGGGCTTGTAGAATCTCACTAGCTGTTCTGTCTGGAGACAATACACATCTCTTTAACCTGTGTTGAATGCTCCCTCCACCCACATTGTCTGTACCTTTAAGGCCTGGCTGGCTTTAGAGATTCGCATTCTAGTTAGTATTCTGTAACTTGATTTCTGTGTCTGTGCACTGTTTGAGAGCAGATATCCACTCCATCTGACGAAGGAGCAGTGCTCCGAAAGCTTATGGTATTTGCTACCAAATAAACCTGTTGGACTTTAACCTGGTGTTGTGAGACTTCTTACAAGCATCTGTACAGTAGTATTTCTTATGTAGGAAAATGAAGTGCACTTAGATGGTTCTAGCCCTCCTGCTGGATTGCCATATCTGCACTCCTATGTTTCTCTGTCCACTTAACTCACCTACAGGGGAATCTCACAGCTTAAACAAAGTGGGCCAGGTGGCTTAGATATAACACCCACTTCCTTCACCTTTTCACCTTTGGACTAAGTACTCTAAACCCATATAAAAAAAACTTCCCAAATCTGTTATTTGGTTAACCTTCTTGATTCAGCTTGGAGTTTAAAGATGCTTGGTGAACCAGGTTTTCAAGGAGAAATGGGCTTCAGGCAGCAAATGTTCTCAAAGACATTTCAAGAACACAAAACAGAGAGGCACAGTGGTTAGCACTGCTGCCTCACAGAGTCAGGGACCTGGGTTCAATTCTGGCCTTGGGTGACTGTCTTTGTGGAGTTTGCACATTCTCCCCATATCTGTGTGGGTTCACTCCGGCTGCTCCAGTTTCCTTCCAAATTCCAAAGATGTATAGGTTAGGTGGATTGGCCAGGTTAATTGCCCCTTAGTGTGAAAAGATGTCTAAGTTAGGTGGATTAGTCATGGTAAATGTGCAGTGTTACGGGAATAGAGCAGGGAGGAGGGTCTGGATATGTAGCTCTTTCAGAGAGTTGGTTCAGACTCGATGGGCCGAATAGCATCCTTCTGCACTGTAGGGATTCTTCGGTTCTCTGATAATCACTCTCCAGTTCACGGGGTAATCTTACTTTTTAAACTGTAGAAATTTACTTCAGAATGATTTTTTTTTTGCTGTCAACCTTTAAGGATTCTGTGAATGGAATAATTTTAAAAATTCTTCTTTATACCTTCTTTTTACCAGCGCTATCACAGTAACACATATTGAATAGTGAACATAGATATCATTTGTCAATGCATTGGCAGTATATAGATCAATGACTTCAGTTAGTTTCAATATTAAACATATTTTTGTTAATTTAGGTAACACTTGTACCCAACACACTTGGCACATGCTGTAAAATTGCAGGTGGGATGTGGGGGGAAGTTTTGCTGAAGGACTTTAATATAATACTGAAAGGAAATCCCAGAACTGTAAACTAACTCACCATCTGTATCAGGCACAGTATCCATTTCATTTTTATTTTGGCACACAGAAATCATTCTAGCCCAAATATAGACCTAACTGTTTACACAACGGAAGCCCTATTAAATTAAATTTAACTTTTATCAGCTATCCTACAAGTATTTCAAATCCCAGCTTTGCACTGAGAGCAGAAATTGAGTGGAAAGGGACTGCGGCAGGTGACTAACTCCTGGCTCTCATTAGTATGATCATTGCCTGTTTCCTGCCCAAAACTGATGAGAATCTGAAGCTGGTGGGACACAATATCAGGTGGCAACCTGTCATCACTTCGAACCAAGTTCAGGTAATTCAGACACTCTGGTAATGGTGAGTACCAGAAGACTGGAGGGTAACAAATGTTGTGCCATTATTTAAGAAGGACTGCAAAGAAAAAACTGGGAATTATAGACTGGTAAGCCTAACATTTGTGGTGGGTAACTTACTAGAGAGGATTCTGAGGGATAAGGTACACAGGCAATTTGAAAGACAGGGTTTGACTAGGCTTTGTGCATAGGAGATCATGCCTTACAAATTTGTTAGAGTTCTTTGATGAAGTGACCAAGAAAGTTGACGAGGGCAGGGTGGTAGATGTAGTCCATACGGGTCTTCAGTAAGGCCTTTGATAAAGTTCCATATGGTAGGCTGCTCTGGAAGGTTAGATCACATGGAATCCAGTGAGAGCTGGCAAATTGGATATATAATTGGCTTGATGGTAGGAAGCAGAGGATTGTGGTGGAAGGATGCTTGTTGGGTTGGAGGCCTCTGACTAGTGGTGTGCCTCAGAGGTCAGTGCTGGGCCCATTGCTGTTTGTTAACTATATCAATAATTTGGTTGAGAATGTACAAGGCATGATCAGTAAGTTTGCAGATGACATTAAAATAGATGGTATCGGAGACAGTGAGGAAGATTATCAAAAATTGCAGCAGGATCTTGATCAGCTAGGGAAGTGGGCCGAGAAATGGCAAATGGAGTTCAATACAGGTAAGTGTGAGATGTTGCATTTTGGAAAGTCAAATCAAGATAGGACTTTCACGGTGAATGGTAGGATTTTAGGGTGGAAAGTGGAACAGGGAGACCTTGGCATTCAAGTGCATTGTTCTCTAAAGGTGGAGTCACAGGTAGATAGGGCAGTGAAGAAGGCTTTTGACAAGCTGGCCTGGTTAGGGCATTGAGTATAGAAGTTGGGAAGTTATGTTGCAGTTGTACAGGACGTTGGTGAGGCCGCACCTGGAGTATTGTGTTCAGTTTTGGTCGCCTTGCTGTAAGAAAAATGTTATTAAACTGGAGAGAGTACAGAAGAGATTTACAAGGATGATGTGAAGATTCAAGGGACTGAGTTATAGGGAGAGATTGGACAGGCTAGCACCTTTTTCTTTGAAGCGTAGGAGACTGAGGGGTGATCTTATAGAGGTGTATACGATTATGAGAGGCATGGATAAGGTGAATGCACTCAGTCATTTTCCCACGGTTGGGGCATCGAGAACTAGAGGGCATAGGTTTAATTAAAAGTCCAATGATCATCATGAAACCATTGTTGTCAAAAAAAACATCTGGTTCACTAATGTCCTTTGGGGAAGGAAATCTGCCGTCCTTACCGAGCCTGACCTACATGTGACTCCAAATCCACAATAATGTGCTTCAACTCTAAAATAGGGTCATAAATGGGCAATAAATGCTGGCCCAACCAGTAACACCCACATCCCAGGAATGAATATAACAAAAAGATCAATGTGAGACGTGAATGAGTTCCTTGGAGGATTTCAATTGCCTACCAGTTCTGTTAACAGAGGTGCAAGAACATGTGGTGTAAATATTGCTAAGGTAAGTGGTTTTCTTAAACAGTGGTTTCATGTACTTGAATGAATTACACTGTTGTTTTGAATTAATCCACTTTGTACAAGCATTATGTTTAGTCTCCCTGTATTGTGTTGTGTACAATCTGATGGGCTATTCTGCTTTTAAATTTTTTAAATTCGAACTTTTCCTTTTCCTTTTTATTATTTCCACTGACATAAGTCCGAATTTCCTTCCAACGAAAGAGCTGACATTTATTATCAGTCTGTTGTCAGCCAACTATTGTTAATATTTCTCATTTCCTCTCTGGGTTAATTTAATGTGAAATAATAATGTTTTCCGTTCCTAATCACTCTGCTGGCCTAAGACTAAAAACGATGTGGTGACCTAAAACCCGCTTCATTTTATCAAACGGACTAGATTTGTCTTTTTTTTGTGGGGTGTAAGTTGCCAAATTGGTGTCAGACGCAGTGCAAGGCAGCTGCAATCAAGAGTATGAATAGTTCCTGAGAGAATCCCTCTGTTTAAGGGCGACCTAGTCAGAAAAATATTGGTGTGATCATATAAAGGGGTGGGATTTTGACTGTCTGAATTGTTGGTGAACTCCAGTGACAGACATGTGGAGACTGGCTGGCCCACTTCTCATTGAAATCGAGTTTCCTGCATCAAAACATGCTTCCCAGTGTTCAAGAGGTCAAACTGCAGAACAGGAGAATTGGGTGGATTATTGATCTACGGAAGCTGTCACAATATTTTCTCTTCAATGAACTCTTAGGAGCTGAAACACATATTTATCCTTTATTAATCCCTACAGACTATTACCTTAACACAGAAGCAGTCCTGATACAATGAAAATGCAGTATCCTGCTACGATTGCGGCTTTTGTGCAATGCAATGCTATATTTATTAGGCAGTAAAATGGATTTTAGAACATATTTTCAATATTTTACTCTGTGTGTGCTGAAGATACTTATACACTTTCCACACAAACATCCTTGGATTTTTATTCTCCAAGTGTTGACTTGGTGCCCTCTTGAGGTTGCAGCAGTAATATAAGTTATTGCAACTCAACCAAATTTCAACATTTAAACGTTCTTTGAAAACTACATTTTCCGTCATTCCACCTTCAAGAAAAATGAACGAAATCAAACCAGAGTACTATGAGCAGAGCAAAAAACAACTAAGAACCTGCTGTAATATGCAAGGAGTTTGTTTTCAAGGGAAGCCACTGATAATGCTTAGTCACTCAAACACAATGGCTAAGTAGTTATCATTATCATAATATTGCTGACAGTTGTTTAAGCTCATTCTTTTACCATTTGTTTTCTGTTGCCTATAACACAATTATTTTAGAATTGTAACTGCCAACTGTGCCACATACTTTTACTTCCCTTTTAGGTCGGCCATTTTAATTTATGTTGGATTCCTTCATTCTCCCACTGACTACCAAGGTCTGATGCAAAAGATGCAAATCAAGGATGGATGGCACAGAATGAGAAACAACTAATAACAAACCATAAAACATTAGGTAAACTGAAAGAAATAACCAACAGTGCCATCCAGTGGCATCAACACACTAATATCCTGGTTGCTGATGCACAATTTGAATTCCGCCAGACCCACTCTCCTCCTGATTTTGTCACAAGCTCGATCCAACAATGGGTAGAAGAGCTGAGTGCCAGAGGAAAAATGAAAAAAAGGCTCAAAGCAGCTTGTGACTGAGAATGGCACCAAGAAGTCCTAACAAAACTGAGGCCAATAAGGGTCAATGAGAAAACTCTCCGGTGACTGGAGTCACACTTGACATGCAGGAAGTCGGTCATGGCTCTCAGAGGCAGATTGTCACAGCTCCAAGATATTTAGAATCATAGCATCCCTACAGTGTAGAAGGAGGCCATTCAGCCCATTGAGCCTGCACCGACAGCAATCCCAACCATGTACTATCCCTGTACCCCCACAAATTTACCCTGCTAATCCCTCTGATGCCAAGGGGCAATTTAGCATGACCAATCAACCTAACCTGCACACCTTTGGAGTGTGGGAGAAAACCGGAGCACCCAGAGGAAACCCACGCAGACACGGGGAGAAAATGCAAACTCCACACAATCACCCGAGTCCAGAATTGACCCCAGGTCCCCGGTGCTGTGAGGCAACAGTGCTAATCACTGTGCCGACCATGCTGCCCCCCCCTCCCCCCCGCACTGTGCCACCTGCAGTTTCCTCAGGGCAACATCCTTGGCTCAGTCATATATATCTGTTTCAAAAATAACTTTTCCTCTGTCGTAGGAGTTGGGTTGGTGGCTAATAAGGACTCCACAGCACTAATTTAATTCATAATTCCTCCAATATGGACCAGCTCATGTTGGCCTGAAGCAGAACTTACACTGCTAATTCATTCACCATCGACATCCTCAGGTGTTACCATTGTTAAGAGATTTGACTCAACCGGCCTTATCGACACCAAGCCCAAACAGTAGGTTAATGAATAGGTGCTTCAAAGTGGCTCACTTCCTGACCTCTCTACTGTTAGGAAGTCCATCAATCTAGATGTTCCTGTGGATCCCCATGGACAACATGACATGTTAAGGTACAGTATGTTCCAATGCTGGTATTGTGGTTTCTGCTAGATTCCCCAGCTCAGTTCGAGAGTCAGTGACAAACAGTTCAGGAGTCAGTCAAAGTAAAGCTTCCAAGCTGCAAGTGTGCTGTGCACTGGAACTGGCACTCAGGAGGAGCCCAATAAGCTGTTTGGTGGGTTCCATGCTGTGGAGAACGTTAGGATTAGAAGAAACCCTGGACACCACTAACAATTGGCGTGTGCAGTCCAGAAAGTGGAGGCAGAATGTTTAATCTCTCCAATAAGAAATCTTGCAAAAAGCTTGATGAGAACTGAGTTTCAGGAACTCATGTGATTGCACTGAAGTCAAAGCAATCGTGAGTTTTGATTTCAGTTTCTTTGGGTGTCTCATGAAGAGAACCCAACTGAAGAAAGCATCGGGTGAATGCTTAGAAGTCTACAGAAGAAAACTGTTTGCAGCTGAGTTAACCCAAGCAAGAAACCATGTTTTTGTGATCATGGTAAACCTTCACTGGGGTTTTGTGTCTGTAAGGGATAAAAGGAATAGGCCAAAGTTTTACCGCCCCTCCCGCCACGCGAATTGAAGTGGACGAGGGGTGGACTATGGAAAGGTCTGTTGACCTCAGGCAGGATTTTGCAACTTTGGGACAAGCGAGGCCATAAAATCATGTTAATAGTGTGGGTTTGAATAATTTTCTGGCATTTGTAATGAGATCTTTCCAACCTTTTTAGCTATTTTAATGCAGTTCATTTTTCTTGTTTAATAAATGTTTTTGAGAGGGCAGTTAAGAGTCAGTTATATACTGTGGATCTTGTGTCATATTTTGGCCAGACCAATTAAGGATGGCAGATTTCCTTCCCCAAAGGACATCAGCGTATCAGGTGGATCATTATGACAATTGATGATTATTTTGTGGTCACCATGCGTGAATCCAGATTTTATTAATTGAATTAAAATTCCATCAGCTGCTGTGGTGGGATTTGAACTCGGGTCCCCAGTGCATTGCCCTGGGCCTCTAGATTGCTTCCCCTGCTTGTGATGGATTATTTGCCACTGGATGGTGACAAACATTAGAGAAGGTCAATGGGCGTGGCACGGTGGCACAGTGGTTAGCACTGCTGCCTCACAATGCCAGGGACCCTGGTTCAATTCCTGGCTTGGGTCACTGTCTGTGTGGATCTGTGTGGGTTTTCTCCGGGTGCTCTGATTTCCTCCCACAGTCTGAAAGACGTTCTAGTTAAGTGCATTGGCCGTGCTAAATTCTCCCTCAGTGTATCTGAACAGATGCCAGAGTGTGGCAATTTTCACAGTAACTTCATTGCAGTGTTAATATAAGCCTACCTGTGACACTAATAAATAAACTTTAAACTATCCAGAACAGCATTTATGCTGTTGAATTGGGTACGCACTGGCATCATCATTCATGCGGTGTACTAACTATTACGTACTTTATGATGCACTGCAACAACTCACTGAGGTGATTTTAACAGCCATTCCCAGTCCTTTTATCATAAGAAAACACAAGGGTCAGGATTTTCTGGCCTCACTTTCCTCGAAACTGAAAAATCCCGCCCGAGGTCAACAGAGCTTTCCATGGTCCGCTCTTCGCCCGCTCCGATTCCCATGGCAGGTGGAACGGTAAAATACACCCCAAGGAAGCTGCTGCCAAATAAATAGCAGCACATGATTTCTCGAGGAATTAAGGGCTATGGGGAGAGAGCGGGTAAATGGAGTTGAAATCAACCATGATTGAATGGTGGAGTGGACTCGATGGGCCGAATGGCCTTACTTCCGCTCCTATGTCTTATGGTCTTACATCCACGTTCCACTCAAAGTCACACATTAGTCTGAATTAAACATATACTGCAGTGCCGGATTTAGACTTGGTGAAGCCCTAAGCTATATAAAGCTTGGAGGCCCCTTGTTAAAAAGTTACACCAAAAGGTCTCACAAAGGTGCGAACCAGAACAGGACCTTGGGTCGCCACAAAAAAATTGAAAACATAATTATACCTTTTAATAATTTAATAGCAAGGTATTTAAAGTGAAAAATACAAATTATTTTCAAATGAATGCATTTACTGATTACATATTTATCATTTGGCTGGC